>NW_020537324.1:13178744-13235561 GCF_003426905.1 Ctenocephalides felis | reverse complement strand
TTCTCACCTGTCTTATTCGTTCGTCCGCTGTCAGCTGGTATAGAAATAAGTCAGGTAGAAAAGCAGGTGCCTGACATGCCGCCGGCTTGTAAGGGTAAAAACAAGAAACAGTATAAACAGAAAGTCTATTAACACGAAATCGACAAAAAATATATCCAGAATCCTTATTTATTGATATACATAAATATCGAGAATGGAATGCTTTAATGTCGATATCACAGCGGGAAAGATTTTTTTTACGTTCTAATGGAACGAGTGAGAAAAGAAAGGGTTTGTGTATAAAAGGATGTTGTTTTGTAGGTTTTTACTTTGACATAAAATATTAATCTTGGACGAATTTTAAGATGTTTATATTTGATTTAATGTAATCAATGTAGAAAAATTCCCAGTAGGAATATTTTTAAGCCGTCAGTCTGACTACCGCATTAGAGTCTTTAGAATTTGTAAATATATTTTTCAATATTGTGAGTAGTTATGTACAGCATTACATTCTTTATATTGCATAAAGGTTTACTAGGTGGTTCTATTAAAATCTACATTTACAAAGCAAAAATGTTGTATATATACAGGAAGATTCTGGGTATATAAATTATTCGTTACCTTTGGAGATCCGGTATCGAAATTAATGGTGGAAATTAAATAAATGAAACTAATCTAATCTCCAAATGGCACAAATGTCGCATAACAATGTTATAATAAGTGCAAGTTTCTTTTGTCACTTTGATAACTCATGTGTGAAGTTAAATTAAAATTAAAATTAGTGTGATATTTGTACCATTATGAGGTTAGGTTGGATGCATGAAACGCTCTATCCAGTGGTGTTGTCGAGCCGGAACGCGCCGGAACGTCGTTCCGGCAAATCATTTTTGAGTCGGAACGCGTTCCGGAAAGAAAAAATATAAAAAAATCGCTACATACAGAAAATGATTTAATAAGTAAATTTTATACGTTATTATTCAACTAATTTTTATTAAATGTTATTATTGTAATAAACATACATTAATGTGCACAAAATGGGTTTTGTGATAATTTTTGTTTCTTTCCTTTTCGAACAGAACTGGAAAAAACTGGTTGGTTTTAGAACCGGTTTTTAAATTTAAGCGTTCCGGCAAAAAAATATTAGCGCAACACCACTGGTTTTATCAAAGTCGTTTTTAATTTAGTAACAAATTGAGGTGTATGAACTTCTTATAGAAAAATAATATTTATAAATTAAATCTTATATTCATTCGCATTTCTTATACGCTAACACCTACATCATAGGTTCCTTTTTGTATATTTTCATAGCCTTACGTGTGCCTATACGTTGCATTCTATACTACACGCCATATATCTGTACCATACGCTATACTTCATTATATACTCTCAAATCCCTACTATGTATACCGAATACACCTAACCTATATCTACTATATATCCTATTACCTATAATTTCCCTTACACGCTACATTAACCCTACCGGGAATCGAACCCGGGTCCGCCGCGTGGCACGCGACGACCTTAACCACTCGGCCACCGTAACGCTACAATCAACCGTCTTTTTTCGCGTGTCGTCGCGCTACCTTAGTATTAATTATCTAATTAATTAGAAGATGACCCGCGGAAACAACAGTGCGTCCCATATTATATTAATGATGGGGGTAGCCGATAGGGTAGTGGTTAAGGTGCGCGACTTCCACGCGGAGGTCCCGGGTTCAATTCCCGGTATAGACAATAGATAGGTAGAGATAATGTATAGGGCGTAAGGTAAACATATATAATATAGGTGAATATATAAATTAGACAGTAGTATTTATAAGAAGTAAAGGATATGTAGGTATATAATAAGTTAATGACGGTATAGGTATCTCACGGTATGATAGATAATAGATATCGACCTATAATATACAATAATATAGTATAGTAAGATAAGTAATAGGTTATCTATCGTATTATTAGGTTAAGTCTTATAAAGTATTGTAATAAATCTTGAGTACTTTTATATCATAATAAATACTTGTAGGTATTAATGAATACAAATAATACCAGAATAAATATAATTAATATTATTAAAGAATATAAATTATGTACTCAATAATTCCCTCATACTTGTACAATTTAATGTATAGACTAGCTGTGTATAATAGAGTTAATTATATAAAAAGTCAATATATTAGATTTGTGAGTTCTTATCGAAATATATCAAATTTTTTGAACCGGTTTATGAACCGGATTTTAAATTTTAGCGTTCCGGCAAAAAAAATATTAGCACAACACCACTGGCTCTATCGAATAGCAAAAACATAGCTATTTGATAGCTTTGACTACCAACTCATTCGATTATTTCACATAAAAGACCTATGACATAGAATTCCTATTTTTACCCGAGAATTTGCCCTTATAGTTAAAACTAACTTCAATAGTTTCGGTGACACAATGAGCAAAATTATATTTTTTTCATAATTATCATGACATTAAAATGAATTGGTAATATCACTCATCACCGTGTATTGGAATTAACATTTACTTAAAGATTTGTTGTCCTTTTCTTTTTTTTTCTTTTTTTCTTTTTTTTTTTATTTTTTTTTTTATTTTGTTCTCACATCTTAAGAGCAATCAGAACCTTACGAATTATGAGCTGTTGGGCTGAAACTATTTTAAAAATGAAGCTGAAATCGTATGATAGTATGAAAATATTATCTGCTTGATAAAGATAATAGCAAAAAACAATTTTGTCTTGAAGTTTTCAAGTTATTGCTTTTCAAACAAAATATTTGGAGATGCCGGGGATCGAACCCGGGGCCTTTCACATGCAAAGCGAACGCTCTACCACTGAGCTACATCCCCACTTGAAGAACTCACTTTTGAAGCCGCTGCTCTGTACAATCGGCATATCAAATTCATTTTCGTAATCAGTTTTTTTGTCAGTCATTTACATCGCAGATAATATATGCTGTGTAGTGCCTATAATTGTTTCTCCGTTAGATGTAACAGACATTTCGATAAGAATATAAAAAGTATCTATTTCATAGTAGGCTAAAATGTAAAGCAAACTTCGTTTTCTGCAATTAACCTGGCTCACCTGGCACGCAGGTAGATGAAGAAAGGCGATTACCATGTGGGGATGTAGCTCAGTGGTAGAGCGTTCGCTTTGCATGTGAAAGGCCCCGGGTTCGATCCCCGGCATCTCCAAATATTTTGATTTAAAAATAATATCTTGAGGATTTAATTGTTTTTTGCTACTATCTATATCAAACAGGTATGTGTGCGAAAATAGCATACGAATTGAATTTCATTTTGGAAATAGTTTTTGCTCAACAGCCTTTAAGGTTCTGATTGCTGTTAAGATATAAGAATAAAAAAAAACATTTATTAGTGATATTACCAATCAGACATTGTGATGTGTGATGATAATCATTAAAATAATATTTTATTGCAATGAAGAACTGATTGAATTTTTGTAAAGACAGGTCTAGCGGTTTCAAAGATAATAAAAAAAATCCATTTGGCGGTCCAAGATCAGATATGTTTGACAATCTGGATCAACCAACATGAATGGGTATCAAAAATTTAAAAAAAATCCAAATGTTCAAAAAAAAACAGTTTTCAATAAATTCAATTTTTTAAATTTTTCAATATTCAAAAGTTTTCATAATTTTCAAAAATGTTCAAAAAATTAAAAAATTACAAAAATCTGTAATTTTTATTTCCGCTCATAAAAATTTTTAATTACGGTATTTAAAGTTTCAGCAATTTGCCATAAGTCATGATGCCATTTGTCAAATTGGTGTAGATATTTTCAGGTAAAGCATACATATTTATATTATTTTTTATTTTTTCTGCTCGTGATTAAGTTATCTCAAAAAAACGCTGCTAATTTTAAATTAGGATATGGATTTACTTTTAAGTGCTATGAGAACTCGAAACATAAAAAGCATCTCAATTCATTCTTATTAGCATTTTCGACTATATATCTCTATAAGATAATCTACTTATAATTATGCAAATAATAGCGTTGAGATCCCCAATGGAGTTTTTATTCATTCGAATAAAACATTTTTTACCACTTGCTTTTGATGTGGCAAGATCAATATATTATTACAATTAAAATCAGATTTGACTGTTGTAATGGCACTAATAAGTATATACTTTGTTTCTTTTTATTTATTGTGGTAATCTCGTATGATTGATATTCTACGAATGAATTTTGACAGTTTTGATTCTTAATTACTTGCTTATAACTCGTTAGGCCGACGACTGAGCCGATAGTGCGCAGATACGATCTCGACTAGTAGAATCAAAACGTATAATTAACTACGAATTTGCATATCACAATATGATGCCTTAGTGGAATTTATTAGTGTTTATTCGAACGAACCTGAACCAACGAGAACTTTTATTTCTTTTTATTAATTGTTAATATGTGATTATCATTATTCAAATATATCGTGATATAAATATTCTTGGTCGATGGTAATGGAGTTGTGAACCTCTAGCTGTTTTTTTCTTTCATATTTGCTTGGTAAATGAAAGAATTTAATTGGCTACTGCGTAAAAAGTCTAAGCTCTCTGTTGAGAATGAGTTGCTGCTATATAAATCAATCAATAAACCAATCTGGACCTACGGAATTGAGATCTGGGGATGTGCTTACAAATCAAATATAGCTTTAATGCAGAGAACTCAGTCAAAAATTTTACGTACAATTCTTAATTCTTCATGGTACGTGACAAATGAAACCATTCATAGCGACCTCAACATGAAAACGGTGCAATTAACGTTCGAAGAATTAATAGAAAAATACAAACGCAAACTGAACTCACATTCGAACCCATCATTAGTTGACATTACTCAACTTTCTGGAATAAGGAGATTGAAACGTCAATGGTCTTTAGACTTAGTCATAGATTAGGTCTAATATAATATTATCATATTAATTGTAAAACTGAGATCTCATTTGAGTTCTTCTTAGGCATCGCTCTTAAATATTGTCAATTTAGCTCATAGGAAATTTTATGTATTTCTGATTGCTAAATAAAACAGAGTTAAAAAAAATATTTGCTTGGTTTGGTTTGCATATGTTACTGTAATCGTTTTTGTATAGAATCCATTGTTTTTTTTTATTTTCATGTTATAATGAAATTTGTATAATTGATGTTGTTCTTTACGCTTCAAAGATTTCTGAACATATTGGCATACTTTAGGAAAAAATGGATGCATGTGTGTGTGCTTATGTATGTATGTAGTATAATATGTACATATGTTTGGATACAAAAATAAATGGGAAGCTATGTACTCCAGTCAATGGAGCGATTTGGGGTGTGAATTTTTGTACTGTGCTCCAATTTGCAAAAAGTTTGGTTCTTATAATTAGTTCTTCTATAGATATCTGACGTTATTCTGGAAAAATTAAGTTAAACAACTGAGAAGGAGTGTCATCCCCCGGGGGGTGGTGACGAAGTCCAAATTGTTTTAACTTTTGAACTTGAGGGTAAGATGAACCTAATTCCAAAATTTTATGCAAATCGGAGAACAGTAAAAAAACTCAGAGGTTATATCCTTTTTTCCTTTCCTAAAGTCTATATGAATTCAAGAGAACACTCTAAAGACATGACTTATTCATTGAAAGAAATCATTCATCGCGATGATGCTGAAGATGAAAACACGTTTCTGAGTCCAGATTGTCATTTCCCGGAACAGTATTGAATAAATTAATACATATCTCATAAAAAATTGAAATACTTGCGATACGAATGCACGCATTATATTAATCCAATATTATGCACATCCTAAGCGCAAATTTTAACCCGAGGCTCCTTTATAATTTCTACATTATTGAGACTTCACAAGTTATAAGCAAAATAGTTGTCGGGCGCTCATAAAATAATAAATTGACAATTATAACAAGATGTTGTGTAAATTACATGACTCGATACTAGGAAGGGAATTGAATACATACTTATTATATACCGTAGGTGCGTGTGTGTCGTTTTTGCCGCAAATTATGCCGTTTCTTTTCCTTTGGACGGGTGAACGGTATTCAGGAAACCAGTAGTAGAGTTGCAATAAAAATGCAAGCAAATATTCTGATAAAGGAATTGAACGTTGGAAGCGATTTCTTGTCATTGCTATTTTGTATATTTTATATCAGTTTTTGTACAGTGAAACTGTAATTATTAAGTAAATAGCACAAGTAGTTGGTAAGCGGAGCGATGAATTCAAGCTGTGTTCATATTATAATTTAAAATGAGAATGACATAAATCATGCATTTGCAATGAAACCTATAATTTTATTTTTGCAGTAATTAACTTATCTCACTTAAGTATGTTGCTTTTAGTATATAAAACTACAAGGACGGCGCAAGTTACCTCTTGCCATCAGTATTTCATATATTTTTTTATTGAAATTAGAATTATCTAGTGAATAGCCCAAGCAGTTACTATTATGAGTTGAGAGGAGTATAGTGTATTTTTACTCGTAGGCAGATTTAACCCTTTGCGCTCGTATGCAGCAGCCGTAAAATACATATTACCATACTAATATACGACTGGAAAGGGTTTAAGTTAGTCATCAGGATTTTTTTTTAAATATTTTATAATATAATACTTAAATTTTATTAATATCTAAAACAAATAATGAACTGAAACTCGATAATCTTCTCCAATATGTAAGTCTGTTACAACACCCAGTACTCGTATTTTGTTCTAATGTTTTCTTATTATATTGCTGTATGTACTTTAGCATTTTTCTATAATTTAATTTATATATAAATGATTTTGCATAATTATCTTCGTGCGTTGTGTCATGTTTGATAAAAGCAAATGCTCAGATGAGATTAAATCTTAGCGCCTTAGGACATGTTATTAAATGTAAGCAGCAGCACTCGACTTTACAGGTTAATAGATGGTAGTTATTTATATTTTTCTCACAATTATATTTATATTAATATGTATATATATATATATATATATATATATATATATATATATATTGTGGGGTTTCACCGCTGCCACCAAAAAATGTGGGCAACTACTATGACTGACCACCATTGCTCTAACTATTTACGTTATTCCAAGGCTTTATATAGTATTAATAAATAGGGCTTAATGCATTTCATTTATGACATAATTTAACATATATTATTCTTCATCAATGTTATTACTTTAACTGGTAATATTATTACATTCATATTATTAATTCTCTATTACAATTGGTAAAACAGGGCAATAATTTTTTATTGAAATTTTTTTTATTGTTTTTTGGTTTTGAAAATATATTATTTTATTTACAGTATTTGATACTTCAATTCATTTTAATTATAAAAAATATGAGTAATAAATTTATAATTATTATTTCATGATAAAATGGTAGTTCTGATTATTATCCCCTGTACAATGTTATAACATTGAACATATCATGTCGTTGTCTATGCCACCGACTCGTATTTCTAGTTGTGCATTTACTTGCTCATTACTAACATCCTATTTATTTTATTTTCAGGTAAGTCCACATAACATCAGTACGACATTAGTCTTGGATGTTGAAGTAACTCTACTTGTACCTACGCAAATCAGTCGTAAGTGTTTTATACGTTGCTCCCATTGGCATTAATAGTCACTTAAGGCGATATCGAAGACCGTAAGAACATTTTTTAGTTTTTTTTTTTTGCTCATGGGTTTGCGCTGTCCCAGGGCTGGGGATAGAAGAAATATATAGAAATATTTAGAGTTTTTATTTATTTAATCCTTTTCTTTTTTATTATACATTATTCACAACAATCATATCTTAATAGTCTAATTATAATAACGTGTTTTTAGAAAGAAACCCAACGGTTGGCGTATCGCATTTTGATGAATTTGTTATTAGGATAACTTTGTTATTGATGACTTTTTTATTGGGTGGTGCAATGACGCTTGAAGACTATTTTCACCATAGAGTTTTACATAAAAACATAATACAATCTATATTGAAAAAATCTTTAAAATACATAAAGAACCATCAAACATGTGTTCGAATAAAATATGCACTTATTTAACTAAAAAGTACTAGTAAAATATTATAATTAGTAGAGAAAAGACGGATATCAGAACTTAATAGTCTAGTAATAATAACGTGGTTTTAGAGGTAACCCAACGGCTGGCCTATCTCTTTTTTATGAATTTGTTATAGGATATCTCTAATACTGATGACTGTTCAATATAAATTGTAGTTAGTAACAATATAAATTTAGTTTGTTTAAATGATTTTTTCTTTATTGTCATAAAATTTCCAGCTAGTTACCATAATAATTTTTATGTTTTATTCTTGGAAATATGTCACAATTTTTTTTAGCTTGTGCGACTTAAATCTGGCAATTTTTGGTTCTCAATGTCTTCTTTTCTTCTCATTTTTGTCTAATTTTATTCTAAATTTTTAGTTACTTACTCTATTTTTCATGACTTTCTAGATGTATTTGATCGAGGCAAAATGTTGTCGGTGTAGGTTTAACTCTTTCCACTCGGATGCCGCTCGGAATTTTAAAATTTTGTATCTGTGCCCTGAAATGTTTCACTTTATCATGAGCCTATTAATATTTTTTTAACGTATGATAACAAAGCACTGATTTTAAGTATTCTTATTACAATCTCTGTTTTATATCAATAAACACATTTTATAAAATAAATTTATTTCTTCCTCAGCCCTTGTGATAGGTTTATTCTGGTTTTCTAGTTCTCTATTCGAATCACGGACAAAAATAATTATCGGTTTTGGAACATGCAAAACGGCATGCCAGTATGATTTGTGTATAGCTTTAACGGCGATGTTTATATGAATAGTTTTAATAATTTATTATGAATTATTACTAAAAGTTGCATAATCGGTACAAGTTACATTCTAGCCACGGAAATGTTGTGATAAATCTGTTATAAATATTTATACACGGTTGATTTATGTGCATTCGTATTATAATTGGGTTCGATTGTTAGTAATTGATGTATGTAAATTAAGCTTAGTGTAAATTAAGCGTCAGGTTTTGAAATATTTGTAATTTTCTATTTTTTTAACTATTTGGATGTGATATAAATTAAAATTCGAATAAATTAATAGATCTACTTACTTTCTAAAAAAACATTGTGACGTGTTAAAGGGTTTAAAGGTCCCTTCTTGGGGTGCAATGCCTGCCATTTTATATAGATTACCTTAGCGCCCTAACCCGACCTCTAAGAACAACTGTAATTACCTGTAAGGGGAGTAATTAACTATTTAATGTATAGAAAATATTTGTAGAATTCAGTATTTATTGATCTACGATGGAACAGATTTATTCATATCCATTTTAAGTATGTATTGATATTACTTATTATCAAAATACGGTTTAACTTAAGGGAGTATGGTAGTGTAGAGGCATGAGTTTTAGATCATTGTAAAAAAAGAGGCAATATTTTTTTTCACTACAACAATATTTATATTTATCAATATCACCAGATTACAGACAAAAAGTCAAAACAAAAAAGATATTTTAAAAATTAGCAGTTGCAAGGAAGGAATTCCAAAAAAAATGACACGTCACCATGCACACGATTGCAGCCCTGCTAATAATCCAAAATGAAAAAAAGCTAGAGACTGTTTGAAAAAAGACCGTTTTTTAACCACTTTTTTGAGTTTCTCGAATTTTTAAATAAAGTAAACATTAAGATTTGGGGATGAGTCTTGTGAAGGGTCCGCCTTATAACTTTTGTTTATTGGTAGCGATTTAGAATTTTTGACAGCCATTAAAAAGTTAGACAGCCATTTCAATGAAATTATTTTCGATTATTAGCCAGAAGGATTGCACTTTCAAATAGAAAAGATTTAAATTGAGAAATTATTCAGTAGTTTATATATAGCATTTTCAAAAAAAAAGTCATCTGACCGACCCTATTTATACCAGAAAGGAGTCTATAAAGAATATTCTCTAAAAATTTCAAGTAAATCGGTTCAGTAGAACTTTAGAAATCGTGGGCATTGTATTAAAAATGACGCGTTTAAAGTTTCGCAAAAGGAAGCAAACAGATGGAGTTTAACATGGTCAAACAGGTGTATTTCCAAAAATAATTTCAATTTAAAAAAATCCTCTCGTACACATATTTTAAACTTTGAAAATATGAAACAAAACAAGAAGCGATTTTTTTTGAATTTCTACACTACTAGATATTACTTGATAAAAAATTAAGGAAATAAGCTCCTATTATTATCAATGTTCAATACATAATTAACAGCAGTAAAAATTAAAAAATTCCGTTTTTTCTCTACCATCAACTCTTTTTTGAATAACAAAAATCTCAAATATTCTAATTACAAATTCCACCTCAATTAATTTTTCTACTTAACCATTTCGAATAAAAAACTTTCTTAGAACAAAATCTCGTTTTATCATACGTCGTATCTTTTCACAGTGTTAGATTTATGTCAAGTTAACGTTTTGACATGCCTTGTTTAAAAATATCCTACCGTATAAATGTCATAAGGTATTAAATGTGATATTTGATACAGGTTGATGTGCTACCTGTTTCTTTTTATATATAATCGTTTCAAACAACCATGAAGATTTGATAATACACATAGGCAGGATAAAAAATTGGATCGTGAGGTTGTGGATTTGAAGATTTCATACGGAGAACTTGATAGGAAATAGATCATGGATAAAATAGACTGTGTAACCGTTGTTATGGCAACGGTATGTAATGCTTATTTCTTGGTACTAAAAACTGTCAATATGCTATGTTGCCATAACAACTATATTTTACCTATCTATTTTTCCTGATTATTGGCCCATAAGTAGCTTACGCAATTTCATTCATATTTCTAATTTTATTATTATTATTATTTATTATCTGGCCAGGTTAAAAATCAAGTATCACCTGCTGCATATAAGGTTCTCTGTAATGTCAGGATTTTTTTTTTGTTTCATCCGAACACGAAATGCAGGGTTATGCCCTGGAGGTTACTGTATGGAACAAGTCCTTCTAAAGAAATGTCTGCGATACGTACATTAGCCTTGCCTAGTCAGGGAGACCGGAATAAAAAAAATATTATTTTTATATATAAAATATTTTATGCCATATTTGCTTCTTTAAATCAAACTATGATATTTTAAATAATTAAAACAACGTATGTGCTAATTTGTAAACAACCAATTGTAAACACTTGTCAGCATTCTCTGCTAAATATAATTATTTTTATAGATTGCAGAATAAAAATAAAATAAAAAAAAAAAAAAACTTTATTAACAACATTTGTCTTAATATTCTTTAAGTTTTTTTTCAAGTAATATTAGTCAATATTTATTTTATATTCATTTATTTTCGGATGCAGAATTTTGCAACATTTACTTAAGTTAGAATAAATTATCAAAATAACAAAAAAAAGCAAATTCATCATTCATTCTGAGCTTTCAATTTATAAAGTCCTATCATAGATAAAAGAAGTATAATTGGAGCTGTATATCTCAATTTGTTTGCATCGTATCTCAAGATATTTAAGACTTCTTCTAAAAAAAATTCGTAACTTCAAAGACAAAAAAAATGTATGTATAATTGTATAAGTACGATACTTTAGCAGAGTTGATAGTTACTATATTGTATTACAAGTAAATAGTGAAACTTCTAATTAAACGGTTTGGTACAGTAGCAAAATACTGCTTGATATCAAATGTTATATATTCAGGAATCTCATAAATGTCATTGAATCTTTTAGTAAATTAATGAGAATAACATTGATTAAATTATTTTTTAGAATAAAATAGAATCACTTAATTTCGAAAAAAATATTGTGACGAGTTAAAGGGTTAAAGATCCCTTCTTAGGGTGCATGACTGCCAGTTTTAAGATTGGCTCCTTAACTTTGCACAATTGATTTTAAAATGAAAATATAGGATTCCCTTGCATAAACTTAGAAAAAAATATTTTATTTTTTAAAGTCTCTCAAATATACTTTCCAGCGATCTGTTTATGAGTTCTAAGAGAAACCAGTTATTCACTCACTACTTCTGGAACTAAAATATCACAGCAACTAGATTGTGAAGTACCTCAGTAAACTGTGGCAATCATTTCGATGTTTTTGTTCTCAGATTAGAATCGCCATTAAGAAAAGTTATAATATATATAATATATAGGACATGCGACGACTAGTTTTACAGAATTATAAAAAAATATTCTGCGGTCTTGTCACAATTTACAACATTCCTGGAAAGCATTTCAAGTTAATATTTTATGATTATTATTTTGGTTTACTGAGTGTATAACAACTGTTAGGATATTTCTTGAAATTTAACCCATATTTTAATTTAATCAGTTTGTATAGTTCAGTAGAGCGTGTCTTGTTAAATTAAGATCTTAGATAAAATACTACTATTCAAATATTTGCTTTTTAGACATATACAGCTACATTTATGAATATTTATTATACACTCATATTTTGTACAAAATTAGTAATTAACAATACAAATATTCCCAGAACTTTTATTTAAAATTTATATTTTATTTAAATATTATATTATTTAAATTTTATATTATATTACCATATATTACCTAATTAATAGTTCATTGTAAATCAATTTTTGTTTTTACATGGGGCCAATTTAATAAACTCATTTACTGATAATAAATAATTATAAAATTATATGAATAAAAATAATACTATTTTTTTTAAATACTTTATTATAAAATCTACGGTTTCATGTTTTTTTATACTCTGATAAAATAAAACCAAGAGCATTGCATTTATATTTCAATTTGTTTCTCTCATTTATTTCTGGTTTTTCAGTTATCATCATATTTTTCTCTTTTATTTATTCCAATGTGAAATTTAATTGTCGTACAAAACAGATTTATGGCGATTAATATCATTGAATTTTACAGAATAAATTACTCTAAAACTATATTGCATAAATTATTTACATGCATTGGAGTGCTGAATTATTTTGAATAAATTTCGGAAAACTGACAATTTGCTCTGCTTTTTATATGCAGAAATATAATGTGATTTATGGTTTGTAGTAATTATAATAATTTATGTATATTTGTTTGGTGGCGACGGATTGAGGCAATAATAAATAATGTTGATTTAATGTTTTAGCAATTTTGCATAATAATTAAAAAAAGGAATTTTTTAGAATGGGCTTGGGGTTCATACCAAGTAAGAATATTTGACAAACTATTAAATATTGGTTTTATTATAATTATTATAATTTATTATTATTATTATTATTATTTTCTTTCTTGTTATTATTATTATTTTTCTTTTATCACTTTTTTTCATTTATTTATTTATTATTATTATTGTGGATAAGATAAGATCATATTGTGTCTTGTTTGCTTTTTAAAAAAAAAATCAAGTTTTAAAAGTTTTATACAAAGGCTTTCATCGTTAATCAACATTCTTTACCTGTGACTATCCTTTACCTGTATACATTCGAGAAAAATAAACGTTGGAACTCATGAAAGGTGTAATTGTCTAATTGTATGTACCTACACTGGACTTGAAAAGAACAGTACGCCCAACTGAAAGCCTGATTGCCTTTGTCAAGAGAAAATGATTTTCCACTGAATCTCGTCTGTGCCTAGTTTCAATATTTGTTCAGCGACGAACAATGTGCATGCAAAGATCGAGCGAATTTTCCCTAGGGATGAGAATACAGGAAAACTTCGATATTATTTATTTTAATATGAACTGCTTCGTTATATTGCAATAACAACTTCAACATCTATGTTGTTTTATTTTTGTTGATGTTCTACTCCGAAACATGTCTCTTTTATGTGGAAGTATCACACCATCAACAAAGAGGTCAACCCTTTTTAACTCTGACTTTTAATTTATTATTATGCATTTCACTTCTCAAACTTGTGCTTTTATGTTCACTAGTCTTGTGTCTTGGCTTTCAATTTCCTGTATTTTTTTTCTGGAACAAATTGTCCATCAACTGCACTTTTGTTCTAGCCTTTTCAGACTTTCTAATTTTTCTTCAATGACTACATATCTTTAGACATTTTTGTGGATTAATTTTCAAATTTATCGTCTCTCTCATTTAAATTTAGCAAACATGTTAACTACTATAAAAATGCCCCAATGCTGAAAAATCAAACTTAGATCTAAAAAAATACAAGCTATACTGTTGTACCATGATGAAACTACTAGCTGGTCCTGGTACAGCAGGTACTGGTTTTTAATAATATTAAAACAAGTTGAATATCTCAGAGTATATGTTGGCTTCAGGAAAAGTAACACTATAAATTGTCTATTATATGATTAGTATAGGTGTTATAAAAGTTATTTCTGTTTATAACTATAAAATAAAACTGTCGATTCTCTTAGAAAATATTTATCTGGCAACAGGAACAGTAACAATATACACTGCCTTTTATATGGTTTAGAACCCAGGATATTTTTTATATATACTCACATAAATGGATAAATTGGATAAAAAATGTAAGAGTACCATCATTGAGCTTTTGAGGTTACTTTGTTTTATTGATCTATTTTATGATCTGCTTATTATGAAAACTCAAAATGGATAATAGTGTATATTAACTAGGTCAAACTTTATTCATAGCGAGTAACTAAAGTAAAATTGATCCCAATTATATTTGGTTATTGGTGGCAGCACATAGTTCGTCTCTGCAATGCAAAAGTGCAAGTAAAAATTCAATTTAAAACTTAATACATTTTGGTTCATTTAAGCAAATCCAATTAAGCTTCAATTTAATTTGCAACAATCGACATTCTTTTCAGTCTCATCCCTAGGTCCAGGTCGTTGAAGGAATTTTTGATGTTTGCACCATCTTTTTAAAAACTGGCTTGAATTTATGGTAGCTTTCTTATTAGTTTGAGCTTGGTGTTAAAATTGATGAACGTTGAAACCATCTTAAAACAATCCGTATTAAATTGATAAAAGGTAAAATAACTAGTAGGAAAATGCATGGTAACTACCTAAATTTAGTACAGAGTCTTTTTAGAATATTTTTAGTGGTTGTGTGAATTCGTTACAAGTCAGAACTCCGACCTGCTAACAAAATTGTCATAACCATTATTACATTTTTGCTGGAACATAAACTTTTTTCAGGACGAGAACCGCATAAGAATGTGGTTCGTCAAATGAATTGCTTAGATTGTGATTCGATATATATTGGAGAAATTAGACTCAAGTTATTAAAATGTCGATTGGCGATTTGTGGGCAATATTCTTTAACACTTCGATCGATTTCCTTTACCCTCGACATTTTCTTCTCAGCCTTATTCCTGGGTCTGCTCCATTGAAGGAAAGTTTGATGTTTGCATGTGAAATTCGCCAGTGAGAGAACAACATAACTTGCACCAACAAAGTTTATGTGCGGGCTTTCACGCCGGGTACTCACAAAATCTGTCATGCGTTACAATAATGCAGACTACGTGATTGGATTATATGCCCTGTATATTAAAGTTCACTCTTCAGCACACGTCTTACGAATATTACGAAGGCGAAATTAATTTTAGCATTTTAGCAAGGCTTTGATGAGCACAGAAGCGACATGTCCTGATGCAAACACACGTTGCCTGTGCTTGATGGTAATACTCATGTACGGTGGCGGAATTGCATTAATTAGTGGGTAATTAAATCAATCTTTACAAATTTTATTTGGATATTGTGCTGTAACTTACTCTTTTCGAACCTAATGGAAAAAAATGCAAGCGCTGTATTAATTCTGTTGTAAGCAATCTATTTATACAACTACTTTTACTTGAAATTCAATTTTCACAGATGAATTTAATGATATTTTGTTCTGGTCAATAGTATTAGCTGAATATGTTGAATAGTTGAATACTTATTGGAGTTTATAAGTCAAAACTACGATTAGTTACATGCATAACCACTAATATCATTCTGATCAGAACGAAAACTCCTTTCAAAATTAAATGTCTTCAAAATGTGGTTTATCAAATCGATTGCTTTGATTGCAAGCCAATATACATTGGTAAAGCTAGCCAACATTTAAACTTGAACTTGAAGATTTTTTTCTATAGTATTAATATAGTGTTAATTGAATTTGTTAACTTACTGGAATTTATAATTTAAGACTACTACTTGACAATTGACAATTTCAACATAACCAATAATACTATTTTACCAGCACAAAACTCCTTTCTGCACCAATCGCATTAGAAATCTGGTTTGTGAACTACGATCAGTTATAAATATCAGTTATAAATATAATCCTTTTTTAATTAATTAATTAATTTATTTATTTATTAAAATAGCAATCACGATACAATTTAATCTTATAAGCTATTGTAACACAAACGAGACGAATCTAAATAAAAAAAATAATAATAATAGAAGATAGAAAAAAAAATCTAGAGTTCACTTCAATTAGTGAAGCTTAGTGTTTTATTTAATATACGTCACTAATACCATTTTTATCAGAACGAAAACTTATTTCAAAATTGATCCTTGTAATGTGATTTATCAAATTGATTGCTCAGATTGTGATTCAATATATATCGGTGAAGCTAGCAAAAATTTATTACAGAGTCCATAGAGTTTATTGCTTTGAATTTAAGGATTTGTTTCTAATAAAATAGTGTTGATTGAATTTGTTGACTTACTAGAATTTATAAATTGATACCACTTATACAATTTTTACCAGTACAAAATCTTCTTCACCGAACGCCTTTGAATTCTGGTTTATGAAATAAATTATGCTGAGATTGTATTGAATGTATATTGATTAAACTAGACAAAATTAACCTAAACGACTCCAGCAGCACAAAACAATTCTAAAAATTACAAACAATTTAAAACCATGTTCACTGAACACATTGCCACATTAAAAACAATGAGATTTTTTACATTTTGAAGAAAATTTATTTAAAAGACTCTTTTTGGGCGGAAGTTTGATTCAGATACATGAAGAAAAAGTAATAAATACTTTAGTGAGCCGTGTTATACAAATATCTATTTTTTGAAGCTCATTAAACAATAAAAATTCGTGTACATACAAAGTTTACAATTATTTTTGCATATGATGGTATAAAAATATGCCTTTTTCATTATATCTCGAATTAGTCTAGAGATTGCACAGCTACACTTTTGTAAATATGTAGTGATTATAATTGTGAAAAATTATTGTGTAATTATAAAAGTGCTGTAATTCCTCATAATATAGATTAATATATTCTTCTGCTATTTTTAATATAAAGCAAATTGTAGGAATATTTTACTTTTTTACTATGCAATATTTTTACATATTTCAGTCTAGTTTCTTTAGTTTCATTTAATGAAAACTAAAAGTATAACCGAAACGTATACATTTTATAATAATTTTTAAATAAATTAATGTTTTTTTTATTGTTAAGCCTGATTATAAGCCTTTGTCAATGCATATGTCTAAATATATTATTCTCCAATATTTTTGCATCAACATCAAGAAATATCACTAAATCCATCATTACATGCTTTTCACACAATAAATAACTCTTAAGTACTTAAGTACTGAGATTTCCTGCATGCGTGTCGATTTCTCTCATCTCATTGTCAGTACAAAACTTGTTACAGGATAATACCCATGTTTTAACAAGAATATCCATGTTTACATACCTCATAAGATATAAATATCCAGTTTGTTATAAAGCTAAGATAATCCTTTTATAAACTTTGTTCGGTCTCGGATATCAGAGCAAAGTCTGCAATATTTGACATTGTCCATCATAGTATTATGCATCCTTGCATACGTCTGCTCCTGGTTAATCCTGCATACTTCAGGATCATCTCGCTACCTGCAGGAAAGCTAATAATACAACAAAACCTGGTTGTTTATGGAAGTATTTAGTTTGTTTCTAGTGTTTGCTCTCCGAGCGAGCATGCAAATAATGAGAAAATCTAAGAGTTTAAATATGGTTATAGTCTTTGCTTTACATTTATTAAATTCCTTGTTAGTGCAGGATATTAATAATTTAATCTTGTTGTAATAGAATGTAATAAAACTAGAGTTCAAATAAATTTAAAATTAATTTGCAGAACTGGTGCTGAAAGGAAATTTAAATTTAGTTTAAATATGAGTAGAGCTTTGTTTGGCTTTCATTTATTAAATCCCTTGTTAGCGCAGGATCTCTTAATAAAATGTAATATAGAAAGATTTGCATAAATTTATTATTAATTTATAGAACTAGGGCTGCAATAAAATTTAAGTAACATTTATACTATATTTGTAGTTTAAATTATACTTATTGTTAGTCGTTCATTTACTGTACTGTAATATAACTATAAATAAAAAAAATTATAACCAAACATACGTTATATTTGTTATTTATTCAGGATTTTTTATTATAACGTGGACGAGAATTTTATTACTTAATTAATCTGTTAATTATGAAGAAACGCCTTTACCGATCCTCTGGCAAAGCTAATCAATGTGAGTCCTCTCCAAGTTTCATCGAATGGCTTTTAAATTTTTGAACAAAAGTTTAACTTTTGACTAACATAGTCATTAAAACCCACTTTAATTTACTAATATTTGTGACAAAAGATTCAGAAAAATTTGACACGTCGAGAAAACAGAAATTGTTATGCTAGATTTTCTGAAGTCATGACATTTTCATCATTAGCTAAAAATAGTTTTACTATTGATTTTCAATTTTTGTTATTTTATTTTATCATATCTCATTTTTTGCATCTTTCACAGAATCAAATATAAGGACTTGAAATTGTATTCGTTGAAAATACTTTTAAATTTACTTTTCATAAGTATATTAACGAGTTTGATTTGAAAAATTGTAATTATAGTACATGCAGTAACAGTACTATTTTTTATATTAACAGATATTCTAATATATCAATTCTATTCTATTACATCTAAACATTTGTATTAAAAATTATAATAATACCATGAATAATACTTAAATTTTTTAAATATCTTACAAAATTATATGAAGTCAAAATTGAAGCTGAGGTGTTATAATGTTTTTAAAATCGCTTGTATATTTGGGGATTTATAAAAAATCAGGAATCTTCATATATACATATATATATATATATTATATATATATATATATTTAAAGTTTCTTTATTGTTACAATAAATGCCTAAATATAATTCTTAGCTCATTTTGCCTTCAAAAGTCAAGTTTTACAACAAGTCTCTAAAAAAAGTGGAATGTTAAAAAAAATATCTATAACAAAGCCTTTTAGAATCTTCTTTAACGATGTCTATCATATAATTATACTTTTTTCAAGCTTTTGAAGTTATTTACAATCCATTTTGGTTTAAAAATCTTATAAGGGTCATAAAATAACAAATACTCCACACTTGAAAATTTATGAACGGCTGCAGTTAAATTACAACCAATAAATATTTTACGGCATAAATGATATATAATAAAATAATTATAATGGTCTGTATTATAATTTTTATACCATGAAGCAACAATAATTTTGTTCATATATTAGTACTTTTTTCAGTGTCCATAGATTCTTTACTCAGGTGTGGTTGGAGGAAACTGTTTTTTATATCTTTGCGTTATACAAAGAAAATAGCTTTGATATAGCCGCATATATTTTTATATTTTTTATGATTCTAGTGCAACTTTTTTTTCTGTGCTCCTAGAACACTTTAATGTTTTAACATTTATAAAAAAGCCTTTGTTGTCAGTTGTCATTTCTTGTATATGTTACAATCAACATATATACAATGTTGAGGAATCTGTTTTCCATTACAATTCTTACGCTTCGATGTTTTTCAAATCAATTCGACTTGAATAATATGATGAGATACACTGGACAGAATAGTGTCGCATTTTTTTATTTTACTTGGGGAATAAATCATACATTTCCAAAGTAATGATAATAGACACTCTCATCCCATTAGTAAATGTCAATGTTGCTTTGAATTAAAATTGCAAACAAAATAAGAAAATATTGTTGTTTAATATTTTGTCAATTTATTCATATCAGAGTCAGTTATGGAGTAATGGTTAAATACATTGGTGTTTATAAATAAAGGCAAATAAATTTGTTAAAAAATTCAACACAATCGCTGACAATATATTTACCAAATTCCTTCCTACATCGAACGCTTTACCAAATTAATTGCTTAGATTGTGAATAAGTATATATTGGAAAAAATTTAATAAAGTGTCTTCAGAAACACAGGAACGGTTTTTGAAATCCTAAACAATTTAAAACTATGCTTACTTTAACTTAATGCACATTTTTTAAATCCACTATACTACTTTTCACTCAACAAACGCAATGATCTTAGTGTACTCTATATATTGGCAAAATATTCATATCGTTGTGGTGCAATGGTTAAGGACGTGGGCTAGCTGGAGCCGGTTCGATTTCAAGCAGTATGATATCAAATTTCTACTAGAGATTTATATTATTTGGTTACATTATTTAACCGTAAATAATTAGCAATAAACAAAGCACTCCTATTAAATTTACTCCCGAATATTAAATAACCAAAAATGAAATAAATTTACAAAAATATACTTGAAAATGTTGTTTTACAAGTCAATACAACTTGGTCATCCGGAAATTATTTTTGATGTAATATTTTGACGTGAAAACTACTTTCTTATATAGTTATATACCATAAATTTTATTCCGTTCACGCACTAAACACATTTTCTATATTTACAACCAGTAATTATTAAAAAATAATAAAATTATAAAACATTATTTAGAAAGTAGCCTTAGAATGTTTCTGAAGAAATTTCCACTGATGATTGAAGAAAAGTTAATAAATAATAAGATTTGTATCGCTCTAGTTATTTCGACGTTGTTTGTATTTTATTAAATTGAAAAACCATAATAGAAATATCAAGTATATATATATATATATATATATATATATATATATATATATGTTATACATATATATACCCAATCACGCGTTTCTGTGTGATGTCTAATTTTGTACATCTAGTTATAACTAGACGCTATTTTTCATGTTAATATATTAATAATAGCGCTCATATTTTTCGTGATTCATTGTTGAGCTAAATATACTTTCAGAACCAAACAACATACCTTACAGCATATACGACATATCGAACCACCAACTATCAAAATATGTTCAGAAAAATTTCTAGTTAATGTCATATTATCAAAATATGTTTATTAAATATAAATAATAAGTCAAGTTTTACAACAAGTCTCAAAAAACAGTGATATGTTAAAAAATATCTCCAACAAAAGCCTTTTAGACTCCACTTTAACGATGCCTATCATATACTTACACTTTATTCATGCTTTTGGAGTTATTTACAATCCATTTTGATTTAAAAATTCTATAAGGGTCATAAAATAACAAATACTCCACACTTGAAAATTTATGAAGCAACTATCTATCGAAATATGTTTAGAAAATTGTCCAGTTAATACCGAATTATAGAAACATGTTTATCAATATTTTTTCTAGAAATTTTGGGGAAAAATATACCCAATATCACGTTTTTGATTATAAGGGATTTTCTGAAAGAAAAGGTACATTATTTACCCAATGTCAAATACAAATTTGATGAGCACATTTTTGCAAAGGAATAAATAAATATATTTTTTTTTGTTATTTAAATTGTGTATATTAATAATATATTTATATATACATATATAAAATTGAATTATGTAAAATAATTATAGTTATCATTGTTTGGACGTATTTTCATTTTGTTATATTGGGCATGAAGGCGACAATCTTCATGGCATTTAGCTTTTACGTCGGATGGTTGCTACCCTGTAGAGGGGGTAGCGGATTTGGATCGGACTTATTTTTTCTCAATTCTAAAACAAAAGTAACAACACATGTAATAAATAATAAATAAATATATTTTCTTCAATTATTAGTGACAAATCAATAGTGTAATAAGAAATTACAACAAATACATAAATTATACCAACAAATTTAGTTATATAGTTAACTAGTTTCTCAAACTTTGTTCTTTGGTAGACTTAATAATAATTCATGAAAAAATATTTACTAATTTTTTTACTAACATTAGGACCTACGTTAACCTTTGCCGTATCTTAGAGTCGACAACATCCCAAAGCTGACATGTAGATACGTTGCAAAAATTATAGTTTCTTATTATTATAATCAATATTTATCAAAAGTTTAACAACCAATGCTCAAAATAGTCACATAGTCTGCAATTTTTGATAATTATTTATGAAAAAATATTTAGTAAATTTTATACTAATATTAGGATCTGCGTTAACCTTCGTGGTATCTTGCAGTTGGCAGCATCCCAAAGCTAGTACGTACGTTGCAAAAATTATTAGTAGTTTCTTATTACTAAAATCTGTATTTGTTAAAAGTTTAACAACCAATGCTCAAGACAGTCACATGGTCTGCAATGTGTCGGGCATATCCACATAATAAACATTATAATGCAAAAGCCTTCTTTTCTATGTAATCTCGTCCGTGGCCGCGCTTTTGCATTCCGTTCTTCAAACGTGCACTTCTAATTTCACACTGTATCCGATCTGTGGAGATCTTCTGGAGAATAAAGTGGATTCAGTCGAAATGAGAAGTATATGTTTCTCTTACTTGACAGGAATACAATAAAACACGAATGGACATCGTGATGTGAACTGCATACTTGACCAAATTGCAATGACGTGATAAAAGTTACGAGTGAGGAAACGCGATGCTACGGGTTAACATTCTACCTTGGGAAGAGTTATGAGATTTTGCATATTTTTGTTCTGGTTTGGCTGTGGTATTTAGCCACTCATATTATATTCTTTTCTATTCGAAGATTTGATTATATGTCGTTTGGGTGCCATCTGTAAAACCGGCATTGTATTAAGTTAAATCAACGCAACCTTATAGGACTGAAATTCTGATTGTTGTTCAAATATTTGAAAAGAAATTTACATGTGCTCCCCCGTGGTTTTAGTGGTTAGAGCTCTGGAATTCATTAGAATCAGAATGGACATTCAATTAACTATGCTGCTAGATTTTGGAAGAAAGTTCTTATTATAGAATTTTACATTGTTCATCACCTGAAACACTGAATCTGAAAAAACATCTGAATCTATATACTGCCCACAACTTTCAAAATTTCTTAATTTTTTGATTTAATAGTTATTTGACGACTTTAGTTGATTACACAGGTCCAGAAGAAGTTGTCTGTATTAGGTGTGCGACATATGTTTTCAAATGTAGTTTTTACCGCTGAACACAAATCTAAAGTCAAAATTTGTTGCAAATGGCAAAAAATTGAAAAAAAACGACAAAACTTTTGAACTTTTGATTCTTCTGCATGATAAATAAAATCTTATACTTTTCTGACGTTTTTACTTTAAATCATTATTGGGTTTCAATTAAATCATGTATTTGTTTTATAATTCAGCGTTTTTTATAATTTTGGGATAGACTGTACTTCTGGAATAGGCCTTTTTCACTCCAATCACCTATTTTTATCCCAAACACTGTTGAATGTAACTTAAATATAGTAACTAGGGTTTGTCGGTTTTCAAAAATCGGTTTTTTGTCGAAAATTATGGAATTCGAAAACTGTTATTTTAGTGAAAAAAGTCGGTTTTCACTGTATAAATGGAAAATGACAAATATAGCCAAATATAAAAGATAGGTGAAAGCGTTTTGAATCTCAAAATCATATCGGTTCAATAGCATTTTATATCTTATAAGTCTACAGGTTCCTGAAAAGATTTTGTATATATTAATTTAGATTTTTATACCAGTGTATTTATTAATTTAAATCAGTGTGACTTCTTCTTGAAGAACTATCTTACTCTACTCAAACATAAAAAAAAGAGTTTTAACCCTAAAAGCCACAAATCAAAGAACAAAAAACTTACAATTATTATATCAGACTTTAAAAACAATTAAGCATAATTTGGTCGCAAGTAGAGAGTATTTTCCATTTTAGGAAATTTTGTGAGTAAACGAAGGACAGTAGCAATTTCTCAGTTTTTTGAAATCATATTTTATCAAACAAAAAAAAATTAGAATGTTTAAAATTGCTCGGAACGAATTATTTTCAATTTTGTTTACTACCTATAAAATTGAAAAATAAATAAATTCAGTCAAATACTGCTCTAAATTACACTAAATTTATGGATAAATGACAGAATAGTCTCGCAAAATTTATTTTCTATATAAAATTCGAAAACCGGTTAAAACCGGTTATTTAGAAAAATTAAAATTCGAAAACGGGTTTTCTGAAATGTCGGTTTTTGTATGAACCCTAATAGCAACATACCTTATACAACAATAAAGAAACGTAAATTTAAGAATTATATTCAAGTATCACAAACTAAAGAACAGTGCTCAAAACCAAAAAGAAACTAGAAACGAAACCAAGTACTTTTATTACAAAAAATTTAAATGTGGCCGTTCATCTTGTGTTGGCGACGTCGCCAGATTTTAAGTGATATCTGATGCTTTTATCCTTTCCCCTTTACTTTAAAATAGTACTAATAAAAATATAATACTTCATTTGTTTTGGGAAAATGTTGACCTTAATACCTGCAGACTTTTTAGCACCGCTCTACCCTATAAATATTATTATATAAATATTATTGAATTATTGTTTCTCACTTATAATCCAACAACTTTAACGTATTATATTCTTTATTCTTCTTATAATTTAATATCTTGACAAAAACCGTCGCATATATAGATTATTCAGAGGAAACGCGAGACGCGAGCCATACATCAGCATTACGAAGCTGAAAAATACATGAGAAAATAAATTATCGGATGTTTTAAAATTGAAAAAATCAGTGACGTGCAAAAGTATTTGCTGCAACATCCGACAGAGAACGGAGAAAACTGTAAATTATTTACTGCAATTAAGATGTTAGAAAATAATATCGAGAGGAAGTTTTTGCGGTAGAAATTACGAACAGCAATAGCTTTTTGGCATCCAATTTTAAAAAAAAATTAACTGAGCTTTTCAATATAAATCTGTTTCTTTCGTTGTTTTTAGAGTGCAAGTGAGTATCATGCTTTTACCTATTTTTCTAACATGGAAAATTTTATAAAAAATTAGAGTAATTGGTAAAAATGTGCTTATTGCGAATGCACTAACAAACTTGTACGAAACAATTATTTTTTGTATGAAATTTTGCACAAGACCGAATGGCAATTTTCTCTTGAGATTTTTTTATTCATGAAATGTTGAGCCATCTAACTAAATCTGTTAAGGAACTAAATATTAATAAAATCTGTTGCTACCATTGACAATACTTAACTATAATTACTATAATTTCAGTAATAATTGCTAAAAATCATAATCCATGATAAAGCCATCACATACATGATTAGACCAATAATTATTCTGCCACTTCCCGACCATGATTTCAAATTCTCATACATACCTCTGCCACAATAACAGCGATTTCAATCTCATTACAAATAATATTGTATAATTTTATAATGAGTCAGCTTAATTGCCTAGAACATAAACAATATTGATTGCATAACATCCGAATAATAAGAAAACTTTCTGAACAAGCTAATCCGTACAAGATGATACTTATAAACTTTTGCTTAACGATATCCCATTGAGAATTTTAATTGGTATAATTAAAATTATTAATGATTTAATTAAGTGGTGTTATTAATCAGCTTATTATTGCGCCGATTAGGACGCCAAGTGTTCCAATCTTTTTCGACGTCAATGAGAATACACCTTAGGCGATTTCTGAGGGCTTCGGAGAAAGTTAGGAAAGAACTAGGTAATTACTTTGGGGAAAATTTACTCATTAAATTGACTAAGCTATATATAGCAGAGTTTTTTGACTCTGATTTATAAATAGTCATTAATATTGAATAACATCGGATAATAATGTATCAATATTATTTCGAACTTGCTCTAAACTTAGACGATCTTATATATAAGAGTACATGATTTATATATAAGTCATATTTTTAATAACTTTTACGTTGTTTTTTATTTAAAGACATACAAACTCAATCAAAACTGCAAACGTGTGCAATAGCTAGTAAATTTTTGTAATGGATGGAAGACTCAGCTACAATCGTAAAGACAAGTTAGGCTCACCAAGGCAAGTCTAAAACTTGGAACTTGTTTTTGATTATTATTATTTTGGTCAGAAATTAAAACTTAAGAGTTTTATAAGCTGTTGAGATGATATTGGATTTAATTGAAACTAGTCGGTTCTACAGATGGCAACAATAATAATGGTGGCAGTTACAATCGTAAAGCCAAGACTATACCATGTTCTCCTAGACTTTTTACTTATTATTATTCTGAACAGAATTCAGAGCTGTTGGACTGATTTGATTCAAAACTAGTGGGGTGGGTGGCATCGTGCCTTAAGGCAAATTGCTGGAACTTCCCGTACCGTAACGAAATGTTCGAGGAATACTGAATGTTCTCAAATAGAATATTATAAATATTGTAACATTGTCTAATATTTATAAGAATTATATAAACTGAATTGCAAAGTTGAAATTATTTGTTTCAACAAAAAACTAAAAAAAAAAAAAAAAAAAAAATCGAACAAAAATTTTATTTTCCAAAATCAATTATTTTGTTAAGACAAGCAAAAAGTTTTTTGAATCATTCAAATCGGACGCTTAGTTCTCTCAAAAACTGCCATTTTTTACATATTTAGCTCCGTATCTTCGAAATGGCTGGGCCTGCCTTTGCCAAAAACTAATAAACACTTCTCCCAATCATTACTAATTGAATGTTTTTTAGATCATTCAAATCGGATACTCCGTTCTCTCAAAAATTCGATTTCTATTTTCCGCACTCTTTGCTCCGTATCTCCGAAACGGCTGGACCTGCCTTTGCCAAAAACTAATCAGCTCTTTTCCCTATCAATAGGAATCGAATGTTTTTTGAACCATTCAAATCGGTTGATCCGTGCGCCCTAAAACGTGACTGGAAATTTGTATCCACACATACATACACACACACACATACACACACACACACACACACATCCATTTTTTCTGAGGTATGCCAAAATGTTCAGAAACCTTCAAAACGTCGAGAAATGTAAAAACTTTCAATTCCGATTTTCGGCCCATTACCCTACGGGAAGTTAACTAGTCGGTTCTACAGATGGCAACGAAAAACATTATCTCATCTCTGTCTTATTGCTATCTGTATTTCCAAGTGGAAATACATCGTTTTCACAACTGCTTCACAACACGATGTTGGAATTCAGAACCTCTGATTTAAGTAACCTGGATCTTCTGTTTGAAAACCAATAGCCCCAACCACAAATCCACGGAGACTCCCTTCTTTTGTAAAATAATATTATTAAAAAGTGTCGCTGGCGCTCGGACTATTATGGACTTTATTTCACCCTGCAGCTGTGTAAGGCAAGAACACAAAATATTCATAAGTTATTCTGTCTGTTATTAATAGCATTTTGTCTTCATTCTGCTTCGCAAATGCGTTTTTGCAACAATCGCCATTGCGGACACCGCAAAATTGAAAATGCGTGGACCTTGAGTACAATTGGTTTTTATTTGCTATGCAAATATCATTTCACGCCAGATGAGTTTATTATTTATAAAATCGGAATGCAGAACCTACATAAAAACAATATTGGAAGAGAAGATCGACTTGGATAATTAATACTTGAGAAAATTTAATGAGTTTTGCTGATATTAATTATTGATCGTGAAAGTTATTAACTTCCTGAAGGAGAAGTTTATGTTTTTGCCAGAATATCTGGTCTGTTAATTGTATGTTTTTCAGAAGTCATTCTGAATTGTCTGAGACCAAAATTTGAAAAAGTAAAAGTATGTTTGTATGTGATTCGAGTTTTGACCATTTGTCGACTTTTTTAAAAAACAGTTGCACCGGTTATGGAAATTTAAGAAGCATTTGATGAATCTCAATAAGGACTCGTGTTGATCAGTTTTGCAAGACGATCAACCAAGCCATTTCTATGAAATTAGAAGAGAAGTCTAATTTTTTATGCACGTTTTGACCAAAAATTTTGAACCTTGAAAAATATAAAATATGTTCAAAAGATACCAGTTAGAAATTGTGCTGATTAGTCTTTGGTAAAAATTGACCATGCCGTTTCCTCGTGATCAATTGTTGAACAATCATACTGGATGATTTTAATAAAACTTTGTTCGCCGACAGAGTTCATGGTCTTTACAAACATCCTGATATCCATCCTATAATACAGATTTCTGAAAACTTGATTATCATAAGAAAAAAAGTTTGGAATAAAGTCTTTAAAATGCTGCACTTTAAGGACATGCAAGGACATACTTGTTAGACAATACAATTACAGAAATTATAAGTCCATTTTGAGGATGTTAATTGGATTGGATGAAGAAGCGAAAACTTAGTTTTTGATTAAACAGTTAAAAGTTTTATCATGACTATAATGCCAAATCTCAATTCTTCCCGACTATCAATATGTCGATTATTCAGACTTGCTTTAAAGAAAATTGTTACTTAAAATTACTTATTTTATTTTTTTAGTTCCTAATAAATAGTTAAATATCTTGATGACAGGATAACCAAGAAAATCAGAATTCTTAACCATTGATCAAATTGATATTATAGCGCCAATGAAGTTGCATCATTATCCTCTGCTATGTGAGAGAATTTTCTGACAAGATGGTACTGCTTTGTAAATCTTTTAATCTTGTAAAATATTACAGCTTTGTTATGAACAATTTAAACCTTATTTTCAGAAAAAGCTGTTTCTTATATAAATTTTTGTGTCCTCATGTGTTTCCTCCAGATAGGTTTCTGATGGTACAGAATTCTTGGCCATTGGCCAAATTGATATCGCCAATGAAGTTGGCATCAATATCTTCTAATAAGTGACAGATTTTTTTGACAAAAAGGTACTGCTTCAAATCCTCCAGAATCTTTTAATATTGTAAAATATTACAGCTTTGTTCTGAACAATTTAAACCTTATTTTTAGAAAAAGCTGTTTTTTTATTAATTGTTGTGTCCATGTGCGTTTCTTCCAGATTCGTCTCTGATGGTTCAGAATACCTAGCAATTGACCAAATTGATAGCGCCAATGAAGTTGGCATCATTATCTTATTATCAGTGACAGATTTTTTTGACAAGAAGGTACTGATTTAAATTCTCCAGAGTCTTTTAATATTATAAAATACTACAGCAATGTTATGAATCATTAAAAACTTTTTTTTAAAAGCAGTCTTTTTTATAAATGTTTCTGTCCATGTGTTCAGATTCGTCTCTGATGGTTCAGAATTCCTAACTATTGGTCAAATTGATATGTAAGAGAATACTTCGACAAGAAGGTACTGCTATAAATTCAGAATATTTCAATATTATAAAGTACACCATAAATAATCAAAAACTTTATCTTTCTTTCTGGAGAAAACAGTTTCTTTTATAATTTTTGTGTCCTCATATGTTTCCTCCAGATCCGTCTCTGACAATTCCTCTGCAGCAAAAAGTGAACTTACGCGTGAGTAACCGCGCAGTGTAATCCGCAAAAACCGCGGCAGTGTTTATTATTTATTTTCAACGGGCAATGGGTTATTTTTTGCCGCTCTGGGTCATTCTCTTCCGCGGCCATACGCCGCCGGCGTCCGTTAATTACCGCGCGATTTTAATTTCAGCGACATTTCGTTCATTAGCCACGGTCCATAGTGTACGCAGATTTTTAGATTTTTTACATGTCTGAAATTTTTTGATTCCGTTCTAGTTTTCGACTGGAAGCAAATTAAAAAAAATCGGTGGCTTTTGGTTATTCAGTGCGTTGTCCATGATTTTATATGCATGTCATGGTTTGGAGGGTTTTAATTTGAACTTTAATGAAATCTGTATGAAAAGTATGAATGGCGGTTAGATTCGGGATACGCTGTTGTAATGGAATATAAAATATGCATAATGGATTTTTTATGAAGGTGTTAAAAAAGCGGTTTGATAGCATAACTACGATTGTGTTCTAGGATGCTTCTTTAAATATTTTATTATCTCACATACAAAATTTACATGAATAATGTTTTAGTGGTACCTGTCTGGAAATATAACTTTATTATTCACCACTATTATAAAAGTGCGATTTTTTTAATGATGGTATACATTGTTTTTATTACAATCTATCCTCAAATTGGGATAGTAAATACTTGCTATACCCAAAGCAAATTCGTATTAACCCTGATGAAATTTTGCACAAATTTTAATATTAATTCTAGTCAACCAATGTAATAAATATTAAAACTAATGATATATTGCACATAAGATTGGGGGCTTTAGGGCCAATTCTCGGATAAACTAGAGGTGTAATGATAACGCTATGTTATGGGTCTATCTTCCTATGAAAGTGTAGTAACAACCTATAAAAACGCTTTTACACAACCTAACTTCACGTATGTGTTATCAATGGTACATCAGAAAGTTGTACTTATAATAAAATTATTTGACGTTAGTGCATTTTATAGGTTGGGTTTTATGTGTAAAACTTCTGATCGCACAGTAAATATATATCTTTTCGGCAGTTTGTTACTATCAACTCATACGAGTATAGACCCGTAACATGGCATTACCATAACATTTGTATTTCATCCGAGAATTGGCCCCGTAATTTCATATATTTTTTTTAATTTTTAATCTGTGTCTGGTTGTGAATCTGTATTTTGGTCATAGCCTAATTAGTAAAAATAATATAGTGTTGATATTATTATAAGAAAGTTGTACTTATAATAAAATTATTTGACGTTAGTGCATTTTATAGGTTTGGGTTTATGTGTAAAACTCTGATCGCACAGTAAATATATATCTTTTCGGCAGTTTGTTACTATCAACTCATACGAGTATAGACCCCGTAACATGGCATTACCATAACATTTGTATTTCATCCGAGAATTGGCCCCGTAATTTCATATTATTTTTTTAATTTTTAATCTGTGTCTTGGTTGTGAATCTGTATTTTGGTCATAGCCTAATTAGTAAAAATAAATAGTGTTGATATTATTATAAGAATATGAAATAATTATGAAAAATTAAAAAATTCTTACTTTTTATTTAAAAACAACTTCAATAATAATGTAATGGACTTTAAATTTTACAAGTTAATCAATTAAACCCTAACTATATACTAAATTAGTAAATTAGACTCTACTATTGAATTATCAATCACATTTGAATTTGTTTCCTCCTGTAAAATGTTTTTCCAACTACCATTGCAAATATTTCCATTATTTTTTATGAATTATTTCAATTATCCTTCCAATGATTAATACACTAAAAAGCGCTTACGTCGATATTTTTCCGAACGATATTTCATCCATGTCATTATATTCATAAACACATCGCATGCATGTATTAAAAAGATCTGTCATTGAATTTAAAAAATAATAGCATAATTAATCAAACTTAAAAAATAAATCATGATCTCTTCACCGTGTTTCCTTTGGCTATATGATACACAGATTTTATTGACTTTCAAAATTGAGGTCGATTTGATATATGATTCATATTTATGAATGATAATTTTTGTATTATGAGAACTTCGGAAATTATAAAAGAGATTTTGAATGTCGTAACCTACTTTTAATTATGGTTTATAATCTGTCTAACTGGGCTAATGATTTTTTTATCTTATAATTTTGTACGGGAGATGAGCATGTGAATTGAAAGTTTATCAATAAATTGATAAGCGGTGAGAATTTGTTTTGAATATGTATAAATTAAATCAGTAATTCATCACATTTAATTTTTTTAGTAAATTATATGTGAAACTTTTAGTACGACCACAAGGAACTGGAACAGAGTTCCAAGTTCTCATCCTCGACCGCTTGACATCAAGCACTAATAATAGCAATCTCTATTGCCATCAGTTTTCTAAAGTATGCAAATGAACTAGATCTTATTATTCTGGTGTAAAATAAAGATCAAAATATTTTATGGTGAATGGAGCATCTCCATCAATCACATATACCCCGAGAGATCCGAGTACTCCATCTTGCATGATATTCTGCTAACTTATAATTGGTTTAGAATAAAAAATTCCAGTTCTTCTGACAATTCAGAAGAATACTAAATTATTAGTATCCTCTTGGCAGCTATCCGGATTTCCCTGAGGCTCCAAGAGTCGCCCTTCCAGTATACAGATCTGTTTTCAACGGGTCTCTCTCATCGGTCATAATATTTCTTATGGCAGATATTGCTAATGATGGACCTTTTCTGTATGGAGGAATCGGGATGTTAAATTAGAAATTGAGGACTGATATTCGATTAATTTTGGAAATTCAATATTCAGTAAGCAACTCGGATTGGGATTCTCTCTCTCCTATCTGGCAACTTCAATTCATCGTGTACAAAAATGCTAGGAAACTTCAATTTCCAAACTAAACCAGGCTGTAGTTCATGAAAATACGAGTCATTATAGGCATCATATAATATGATTTCATAAAATTCTAAGAACATAAAAAAGTTCTGAAATTAGACTTTTTTCTAGGCTCAGCAGAGCCTATGTCAGTACCTACATAGCTGCAATATCTTAATATATTTAATTTACTTGATATCTTAATTTATATTTAATTGACATGTCTTTTTGTAGTTTGTGATGATTGATCATTTGTGTTATTATTATTTTTAATATAAGGATATCAATCTTTATATCTGCCTAAAAAGATACGAGTCTAGACCTCCCAGTAGGCTTCTATTTAGATTTTTGCATATTTTTTCCACATAGAGAGGAAATTCACAATTAATATTTAACGATTTTCCGGCTTCCTGGAAATTTTATATTTCCGTTACTTGCAACCTTTTAACACTTTATGGCTGTATCATAGAAGGTATATTTTCTAAGAGACAGAAGATTTGAAGAAAATGTGGAAAAATTTGAAAAAATACTAGAGCAAATGGGGGAAATGAAATATGAAAAATATAGATAAATGTTTTTTTTTAATAATTTAACAATACTATTTATACATTGGAATAAAATATATGCTATATAAATATAGCAAGCCCAAAATTTTATTCATAATTTTTCCATTATAAATTCCTATGAATTATTTTTTTTAAGATGAAATCAAAGCCCTGTATGAGAAATCAGTTGCTGTGGTAAAAATTGTTTCACTAATCAATTACACATTAAACATAATTTTGCATTACATTAAGCCAAGTGAAAAAAAAAAATTAAATGGTGTATTATGATGATATTAAATTATTTATTAAAAGTATCGAAATCTCTCTGATGGATCATTGATTTTTCCTCATCTCTACGTATAAGACGCAATAGCAACCGGTTTCATAATTTGAAGAGTGGGTTTAATGTTATAGAAAAATAAAAGCAGAAAGCTTAAGGCTATACTTTATAAATACGAGACTTATTGTAACTATTTGGTAGATGGTAGTAGTATTCTAGCTGGTAATATATCAATATAAGGTGGACAGGGAATATCAATTTAGAATATTTTCCACACGAGTTATATAAGATTCTGCAATCTAGGGAAGACATGTTGTTTGCAAGATTGACTCCAATTATTATCTATAGAAATATCATGTATATTATTAATCTTTTATTTGTATCATTGTGAAACAATAACAAATGTAGTTCTAACAAATGGATTCATCACTGACTAAATTTCGCTCAAATAACTTATATATTAACACATATGCTGAAAAATTTAAAAAAATATAAGTTTAGATATTATGACGACTTGAGAAAATGAGAAAATCTGTAGGAGAAAATGTGTTTTCTGGTATATAGAAAAATTTCGTTCATTGCATTTCTAAATACAATTTTATTTTTACTTAAATGTTCAATTTGTAGTTCTAATTGAATACATAGTTAATACTGTACTACTTGAATCAATTTTAATATTATGTTTATTATAAGAGTAAAATTGTTAACTAATTGATTTTTTTCTTTTTCAGGTAAGTGACTCATATTTTACGATGACCTATTACACATTATTCTGGGTGTTATTGTGCAGAAAGAGTTTGGTAAATACATAATTTAATTAAATATTAATTTATATATTATATTATAACCGTAAGTTTATATACCAATACGTTTGAATAGATATTATATATAAGTCTTGAAAGAAACCTGTTTTAGGATATTATTTTGGTTATTTTGCGTTCGTATCGCTGGCTTTGTAATCACAAATCCAGGGTTGAAACCAGCTTTTTGGCTAACCTAATATCAAGCAGTGGTAATAATATCAAGACGAGAATAAAAACAGTTATTTCATGGTTAATTAATTATCAACATTGGCTCGTTTTGATTAATAGCAGTGTTTGATTAATGTAAATGATCATTTCGTGTTGATAAATAAATAAATGATGACAGAGGCATTAGACAGTACATAAAAAATAATATAGTCAATTATTATTAAATTAAAAAAGTGTAAATGGTAAAAAGTGACCTTGTATAATACTCTTCGCACAGTTGATTGTTTGTTATGTTGTCTGATTTTTCGCAATATATTTACTGAAAGTCGAAAAAAATACTCATATGCTTATAAGTTTATATTTTATATGAGATGCTGAATGAGATATTCTCTCGATGATGCTTCTATTGAAGCTCAACGAACAACCACGAAAGATACGTGCGCTATTTTCATCTTAAAATAGATTGTAACAGAATCGTATTTTTGTTTGGATTTTTAATATAAGGTATGATACAGCAACTCGCGATTCGGTATAGCTAGTTACATAATGATAATTTTTTTGGCTTCTGATTTACATCATTTTACCATTACATTTAACATAATGATAATAAATAGTAGTCTGCTTGAAGAAGGTTCATGGTATGAGAGCACCACAAAATCAATGATTTTTCCATCCCTTGTTTATTATTCCCATCACTGTTTTATTACCATTAATCACTTTATATTGGTTTTTATGAATTTCTTTTTCAAACTTTTGCTTCCATGCCTCCTGGTCCTGTGCTTTGGCAGTTCTCTATATTTCTCTATATTTCGCGTAAGTCATCAACCATCTGCATTCTTCTTCTTCCAATTTGTCAGCCCTTCTATTTTTGCTTTGAACGTGTTGGGTAGGAAGCATCTTTTTGCAGATGGGCCCGATCCAGTTTCTTTTTTTGCAAAGCATGAACCTAAAATCTATATTTTATAATTATCGGAATTTTGTAAGTATTTGCTAGTAGATATATTCCTAGTAATGAAATGTAGACGAGGAATATCACTTTCCGCCTTTTTGCCATACAAGTTCTGAACGCGCCGATGGGTCGTTCATAGTATAAAATTAATGAACCGTGGCATACTCTTAATTGCAGTATAATTCATATTGCTCCATGCGCAATTTCGCTAATTACAAAGTGTCGAACACTAATCTATCTTATAATGATTGCCAGGATCAAATTGATAATGAGTTAAAGCCGCTTTAATTAAAATTCTTAAAAAAAAAACAAAAATAACATATATTATATTAGTAGTTCTGTGCGTAATATCTTCAGTTTTTAACTTTCGAATTCATATATAATGAGCGAATGAATTTATTGTTAGGGAGGTTGACGCCCTGGTAGTTCCACAATTTCGTTACAATAAAACACTTTATTTTTATTATTTTGCTTCTACTTTTATTACATAGAATATTCAAAAATACATCAACTTGTTACGTTATTTGCTAGGTGCCAACTAAGGACAGTTGTGAATTATATGATAGTATAAAGCCAATTGGTGTAATATTGAATATTATAAACCAACGTTCATTAATACCTCGAAAACTTTTAAATGAATAGCTAAACCTCAATTTATATTGATTAAGTCGATTATTTGACCCATCGGGAAGTTTACGCACCTTGCTTTAAGGTAAAATACTATTAACACCTAGTTACTTTCATTATGTAAACAAATTAATTTTTTTTAGGTGCGTTATGCGTTAAAAATATAAAAATCTAATCAGTATATAGTTAATTTTTAAAAATGATCCATCCCAACATCTCCATTGTAACCTTTATAATCCCCATCGTAGTTTTCTAATTTATATTGTTCATCTCTAATAAAGAGTTGATGAGTTTTTGTTCATTCTAGAGACCACCCAAATACATTTACTATTTATTACACAGGCCTATTTATTGCCTCATAACAATATTAATTACGATAGTTAAAGTCTATCAATTTTAGTAATCTTAAGCTCAGACTGTTTTGTATATTTCAGCAACGGTATCCACACTCATATATTTCGAAAACTTGGAGGTTTATGAGTACATGGTATAAAAACAGTTATTTCATGGTTAATTAATTATCAACATTGGCTGGTTTTGATTAATATCAGTGTTTGATTAATGTACATGATAATTTTGTGTTGATACATAAATAAACGACAAAAGAGAGATTAGATAGTCTACATAAAAATAATATAGGTAAAAAAGTGAACTTGTCATAATACTTGTGCCAGGCTAGCTGATTAGGATTGTCATACTATGTACTTTAGCTAGAAGATTTCTAAATTTACAGTTGTGATTAAAACCAGTTATAATATCGTTATAGCGATTAGGTATAATAATATATCAAAGAATGCACCTTTCTTTAATATTTTATAGCTACCATATATGTTCCATTATAGTCAAGGTTACAATCCTATAGACACCTTATATTAATGAGTTTATAATTTGATCAGAAATGCAAGTGCCCGTTGCTCCCTTCTCTTAAAGTGATTAATGATTTAATACCGAGTGGTGTTATATGAAATATGAATGTCTACACATATTCATTTAAAGTAAACATTCATCTCATTGTAATTTATTTAGAGTGAGACTTGATCGTGTGGGCTCTGGAAATGTTGCTATTTACTATAAACAAGATAATGAAAGTTGAATGTGCATAAAGTGATGAAATCTGAGTGGAATTCATTAATTGATGGTGATAAATTGAATATTTTATTAGGTTAGGAGAAGTGGTAGGAAGCTATGTGGAATATGATATCAACTTGAATTTTATAATGGTGGGACTCGTACCTTTTTTCTTTAACGAAATGGGTTTTCTTGAGTGTTCTTCTCCACAAGAAGCCGAAATAGCTCAGTTGGGAGAGCGTTAGACTGAAGATCTAAAGGTCCCTGGTTTCGGCAAAATGTTTTGCGATTTTCCAATAGTATGTCATGTAAATATTGATAATCTACAATTATTAGAAATTTGGATTTGTTCCGGCGTCTGCTCTGGTGTTCTTCTAGCAGCCGAAATAGCTCAGTTGGGAGAGCGTTAGACTGAAGATCTAAAGGTCCCTGGTCGATCCCTGGTTTCGGCAAAATGTTTTGCGATTTCCTGGTAGTATGTCGTGTAAATATTGTTAATCTACAATTATTAGAAATTTGGATTTGTTCCGGCGTCTGCTCTGGTCTTTATAGTCTCGTTTATGCAGCCGAAATAGCTCAGTTGGGAGAGCGTTAGACTGAAGATCTAAAGGTCCCTGGTTCGATCCCTGGTTTCGGCAAAATGTTTTGCGATTTCCTGGTAGTATGTCGTGTAAATATTGTTAATCTACAATTATTAGAAATTTGGATTTGTTCCGGCGTCTGCTCTGGTCTTTATAGCCTCGTTTATGCAGCCGAAATAGCTCAGTTGGGAGAGCGTTAGACTGAAGATCTAAAGGTCCCTGGTTCGATCCCTGGTTTCGGCAAAATGTTTTGCGATTTCCTGATAGTGTGTCATGTAAATATTGATAATCTACAATTATTAGAAATTTGGATTTGTACCGGCGTCTGCTCTGGTCTATATAGTCTCATTCATGCAGCCGAAATAGCTCAGTTGGGAGAGCGTTAGACTGAAGATCTAAAGGTCCCTGGTTCGATCCCTGGTTTCGGCAAAATGTTTTGCGATTTCCTGGTAGTATGTCGTGTAAATATTGTTAATCTACAATTATTAGAAATTTGGATTTGTTCCGGCGTCTGCTCTGGTCTTTATAGTCTCGTTTATGCAGCCGAAATAGCTCAGTTGGGAGAGCGTTAGACTGAAGATCTAAAGGTCCCTGGTTCGATCCCTGGTTTCGGCAAAATGTTTTGCGATTTCATAATAGTATATCATGTAAATATTGATAATCTACAATTATTAAAAATTTGGATTTGTTCCGGCGTCTGCTCTGGTCTTTAGAGTCTTCATGCAGCCGAAATAGCTCAGTTGGGAGAGCGTTAGACTGAAGATCTAAAGGTCCCTGGTTCAATCCCTGGTTTCGGCAAATTGTTTTGCGATTCTCCAATAGTATGTCATGTAAATATTGATAATCTACAATTATTAGAAATTTGGATTTGTTCCGGCGTCTGCTCTGATCTTTATAGTGTCGTTTATGCAGCCGAAATAGCTCAGTTGGGAGAGCGTTAGACTGAAGATCTAAAGGTCCCTGGTTCGATCCCTGGTTTCGGCAAAATCTTTTGCTTTTTTAAATATCATTATTATAAAAACTTACTAGAATCATTATGTTATTGTTACTATTTGGATTTTTTAAATCGACGTCATTGTAACAAAACAGATTTTCTCAAGAGATTTTAGTGAAATTTTAGAATCCGAAGAAGCAAAACTGAATATTAATGCTCACGTTTGAAAATTTGGATTGTAAACATATTGCTTATAGAAGTACCTATCAATCTCGACATATATATATATATATATATATATATATATATATTTATATTATGGTTATCCTTCAATCGCCTTCATTTGAATATCTCAAATCACAACGCACTAGATCTGGCTGGTATGTGAATTACACAGCATGATACCACTTTTGGAGTCGTAAATTATTTATCGATTCATATTCAAAACTCTTTTTTTCAATTTGTTTATTTCAATATATTAGTTTGACTAACATGCAGGAATTTAATCGTATTGGGTTACATATGGAATAATTTATTGAGGTCTTATTATGCAAACATTTGTTGTACAAGAAATGTTATGACATTAATATAATTCATATGGAGTCAATAATTAATTAATACGTATTCTAATATTTAATAACATCTAATTTTTGTTGTATATACCATGTTACAAAAATCATAAAATTATGGTATATATTACTTATTTAATACATTTTAAATTTTTTAACATTTATTCATTACTTTGCATATTTTACTAATTAAATTTAAATATACATTTCATATTTTTAAATCGTATATTCAACCATGTGCCGTCTTAACTTTTTTACAATATTTATCACATTGATGTCAAAGGTTAATAACTTTCTTTTTATCAAACATTTCAAAATTCATGACTTGCTGAACATTCCATTTGTTTGATTATTTATTTATTTATCAATGCAAGTTTTATAGTCACCTGAAGGCTATTTTTGCACTGAATTAATTAATTTAAATACAAATTATTAATAGAAATTATAATTTTTATTTATTTATAATCTTGACTTACTGAACTAGATTCTGAAATGAAGCAGCAATTTTTAATTTAGTCATCTAATAAATGTATAAATCATTTCACATGTTTATTTACTTGTTTAGAATATTGAATGACTTTGTATAAAATATAATGTATAATCAATTTTGTATAATCAATTGTTTTGAGATGATTTTAAAGATAATTCTTACATTAGCCTACTTATTTACTTAAGCTTTGTCATATGGAAGGTATCTTAAAATCACACCTTCATTTAATAATGGGACATTAAAACTAATTACCACCTTCATAAATTTTCTCTTCGACAGTTTTTAACACGAATTAGGTTAATTAGAAAATATATAAAATAAATGGTCTTACTTGACAACAAAATTACTACACGATTATTAAGTAGAAAGTCACCTCGTGATATCTAATAATAAGTTTTCTCTCGAACGTCGAACAATCTTTAATAAAATTAAGATAAAAATGAGAAAATTGTTGTGATATTTATTATGAAGTTTGCATTTTTATTTTTCTGATACTGTTAGTCTAAGTTAAATGAAAAAAAAAATAAATTAAAAGTTTAATTATTTTCCTAACTCTCTATATAATAAAATAACTTATATTTTATTATATAGAGAGTTAGGAAAATAATTAAACTTTTTTGTCACTTTTTGGCTAATTTTATATACAAAATGCCACATCTATGTCTCAGGGCAAGATTAACACTAACCATTTGATTGATCAATTTATACTAATATTTTATACTTAGTAAATGAAAAAAATATCTTTTCAAGTGATTTATGTTTTTTTGTTAGAAACGGTAGAGCAGAAATTTAATCATACTCTTATTCGTAAATCTTTCTGTTGTTCTCTGATTAATTTATTTTTATGGATCGTAAATTTAACGAATTTATAGCTTCGGTCTTAAATATATATTTATATTATAGCTTCCATAATAATATTATAATTTATAAATTACTTTTTATGTAGTTAGAAAATTCATTTCATATCCTAGTCGTAACTGTGAATTTGATTAAAATTCTGATCCAAATTTATTGCAAATCGTAAATTATCTATGACTTTGATTCAAAAGTAGACAAAATTATAATAAATTGTGATTAGTCTATTTTAGAACTTAAGGCTTAATTATCTAACCAATGTAAAATTTAGGGTTACATGTTATTCCAACATTTTGATAATGTTTGAGCAAATCGAAAATTAATCACCTTTATAATGAATTTATAACAAAACTGTATACACAATTTAAAAAATGCCATAAAAATTATATACTCTAGTTAGTTTAAATAATATTCAAAGAAATGCTAAATATTTGTTCTATACTTCAAACTATTTATTACTTTTAAAAGGTTCAAATGTAATTTTGAAGTTATATTAAGTAAAAGTGAAATTATTGCTCTAGGTTTAAGCTCAAGATTTTGAAATTTTAAAATTCGTTTGTATAATATGGAAATCGTGCTGATTAGCTTTTGGTAATAGGCAAAGATCAGCTAGGCCTTTTTTGTAAAATATTTTATTGACTTTGATGATAGAGTTATCATAATCCTAACGAACTTCCTTAAATATTATAGACTTATTAAATTAAAGGTGGTTTAATATTAAAAAATTATCAAAATTTAGAAGTTTTTCAAATTGCCCATTAAGACAATACCACTTACACCTAGTAAGTAATTTAAAATTCGTTCGTATAATATCAATGGGAATTAAATCGTGCTTTTGGTATTTGATAAAGATCGGCTGGGCTATTTTTTTGTAAACTGATTTTATTGACCTTGTATGATGATAGAGATATCATAATCGTTACGAACACCCTATGGTATTATAGACCAATTATAGATGGTTTAGTAATAAAAAATATAAAAATTTAGAAGTTTTTCAAATTGTCCATTAGAGCAATACCAATTACACCTGGATAATTGTTCAGTCTAACAATCACTACTTCGATTATTGCTGTAATTCTTTCTAAATACCATGTGTCTTTTACTATAGGGTTTGTAATTTTGCATTGTTGGCTTGAATAACTAAACTGCTAGCTCCTTGTCTTCAAAGTGTCATATAATAATAGTTGTAATTGGCATAGCAGGACTAATTGATATACCATATACCGTTGTAGATATATCAGTTCCTAGAGCAAAGTGCCGGCATATGATTTTCCTACATGGGAGTCCCGACCATGATGCATTAATAACGCCAATTTGATCAATTATTACAAAGTGCCCCATGCGTTGCGGAAGTATTTAAGATGTTTATTCGTGCAATTTTTTAAATCGAAGCTGGAGGAAGTTTACATCACAGAATAGTAATTTTGTGTAATTAGATCTCATTTACATCGCTATTATATCAAATTTATAGACTTACATTCTACGACATCAAAAACTCACTTCAGTAACGTAAAATTTAGTGAAATATTATCAAAATTGAAATATAGTATATTTCGTAGTTGATAAAATTTACTACAAGTCCATTCCAACAGTTATATACACTCCGATATTAAAGTTTTGATGAAAACGACCTGGAATTTGATTTTTCATTCTTTAGTAATAAATAGAAAATTAGGGACATTTTTTTGGTTTTGTCAAATAACTCACAAAATTCATATGAAAGCACTATTTTTCAGTTAGATAGCGTAAAACTAGATAGAATTTACTATAATTTCATGGCAACAGTTATTTCTACTTCGATATAAAAGTTTTGAATAAAACGACTTTGAATTTGATTTCTCATTCTTTAGCAATAAATAGAAAATTCGGGACATTTTTTTGGTTTTTGTCAAATAATTACAAATTTTATATGAAAGCACTATTATTCAGTACGATAATGTGAAACTAGATGCAATTTACTACAATTCCACGGCAACAGTTATATACACTCCAATATAAAAGTTTTGAATAAAACGACTTTGAAATTGATTTTTCATTCTTTAGCAATAAATAAAAAATTCGGGACATTTTTTTTGGTTTTTGTCTAATAATTCACAAACTTTAGATTACTGCACTATTTTCTAGTTAGCACTAGTATATTTTAGGACTATATTTGCTGCCTCCAGCAAAATGTTTCTTAAGTTAATTTTATTTAGAACGAAAAAAGAGTTAGGTTAGGTTTATATTGTGTTTCTATGTGAGTATATGTTTTATCAGCACTGTTTTAAAATGTTCAGGATTGTTCTTGTATTTCTAAAGCATTTTAATAAATTGTCTACTATAACCAATATATATTAATTCGCAATCTCAGCAATTGATTTGATATAATACAAGATTCCTTAGTATTAATATTGAAAAAAGTTTTGTAAATATTTATAAAAATAATATTATTAGTTATATTGAAATTGTGCAATTATATAATAAAATTAATTCATTGTTTAGTCTTTTAAACTTTTATTTCACAATAAGGGTATCGTTATTATGTACATATATAAAGTTCTAAAATAACTAATTAATTTCTTTCTTACAGTAAAGATAAACAAAATAATGAAACTTTATTCCAGAGCTTCAACTCTTTTAACCTTTAATTTAAACATATAAGTTTTTAATGAGTTAGTATTTTTAATTAGGGTAGGTTTTATGATCTCTTTGTGTATTTTATAAAATACTTTTGTTTACTGTTTCTCTAGTTTGCAGAACACTTTCATAACAGAAAACGAATCCATTAATTAACTAATTTGTATATCAGATTTGAATATGTGTGTATCAAGTATCCGATTGATCAACAATTTACATGGTCTTTATTCGAATAGATTTTCTACTCAAATACTAATTATTCTGTAGAACATTTTTTTGGATAAATTTAACTTCAAAATACCGATATTTCTATTACAAAAAAATCCTTAATAACAAACGGAAATTATCTTGTATATGTCTACAATCTTATTTCACCGTCAATTATAATTACACTCAGGTATATGTGGTGTTTTAGTAAATCTACAAAATTTTTAAGTAGACTCGGATGTGGTTAATGACATGTTACACGGATCTCACAATTAAAATGAGTATTTTTAACCACAAAAAATTTCTTAATGTTATATTTACTAATAAACCAAAACGTTTTGACTTCCAAGCACCCACATTTATTTTCAACTTTCTCCATTTCGTGATGGAGAACAATATTGTGCGTGCTGGAATCAAATGCCATATATAATGTAATATTTCTAGATATATATGTATATATATATATATATATATATAAATATACATATGCTATACAACGTGAATTATATATTACTCGTGCAAATTCTTAAAGTTGATCCCACTTCTGCTCCTACAAAGTGAGTCAAAAGTCCATTTTCTTTAGTATTTAAATTTTAAGCTTCTTGTTATAGTAAATTGTTATAATATAAAGTTACAGCAGTGCCAAATTTATCAAGAATCTTAAATAATTTTGACTTTTACAGTAAACAAAATAATTCATATTTAATTCAATTATTTTATGAAGTAGTGATTTACATGTTCCAGCGATCCTCACATTTTCAATTACAATCGGTCCCATACAACATTCTCAATATCTTTAATTACTACTACAAAAACTCTTCAGCAAAATCTCCAATAATGATTTTTCTTTTTAATTGTATTATTTTCTAATTATGCAAAAACTGACATCGATTGTCGGCACGATATGTAAACTTTATTGCAGAACCCGGCGCCGTTTTTTTATTCTGACAATGCATCGTAATTATTTTTTATTGGTTTTTAATTCGTGCTGGTAATATCAATTATAATCGATATACAAGAATAATTAATATTTTGATCTTGGCGATGACTTCTGCAGATGTTGGGTGAAGGATTTCGATGCGGTTTTTATTCCTTGATTGGTTTTATGATCTGGGTTTGGAATTTGGAAGGCCGAGAGAAAATTGAATATTGGGAAATAAAAATTATAGAAAATATTCATTGATAATTCAGTTTGTCCCTTATTGCTTTATCTAAATATTGTTTATAATTAACGATATCTAATTAATGCTTTTAAATTTTTATTCATTTACAACATATTCATGTTATTCAAGCAGGCGATTTACGACGCAACAAATATTTTTATTACCATTCTACTATAATTTTCAGTACATTTTTTATGAATAGTTCTTTTCTTCTTTGAACAAGATATATTTCTTCTTTATATATCCTCTTTTGTTCTAAGGCTACTCACATTGTGTTCATCAAGGTACAAAAAATTCAAAGAACATCTAATAATAGGCCGTCATTTCAAGTTTTTTATGATCAATAAATCTAGTAAGAAACCGCCAGAGTCGGATGGCTTAATGATTATTTACAATGAGAATTTAGAATGGAAATATTTATAATATATAGTTAACTTGACTATCCTTAATTTTGAAGAAAATTTATTCAAAAGACGTTTTGCAGAAGGATGTTTTATTCAACTACATAACTATAAGGCTCATATGCAATACACATTTTATCACTTTGCTAAACGAATAAAGGTGGTTTTGGAATTGATACGAATATATATTAAACTAATGTTTAATATATGTTCTTCTATTACCTATCACATTTATTGTCAATTGTAATTATCAAACATTAAATACTAATCATTCTGATATCTACAACAAAGGAAATCATATAATAATTATAGTTCCATGTAATGATAAATCAGCCTATTAATCGTTAATGGAACTCACTATAATTATTGTAGATATTGATTAATTGATTGCAAACTGATTAAGTGTTCATCGTGAGAATAGGCGACTGGTTATACCTTTTTTATGATTTCATTTCTTGAAGAGTAGTGAAGAACCTTGCTTGATCCATAGATGTAAATATTCTTTTAATTTAAAACCAGATTTATGAAAAAATAATTGAAATGTTATTAATTTTTATAGCTATAGTTTGTATTAGTTGTTGGTAATATTTAACCATTTTCTTTGAGTTTTATAGACCAATTCATCATAATAGACCAATGTTCTGGCAAGGCTACGTTACGAAGAACTTTCCATACTAATTCGTTCTAAAAATTGACAAAAGGTATGTGGTTGATGTGCAGTCAGGCTTTTTTCAGGTTAGATAGGAAACCGAACATAGAAATGTCAAAGAAACGATCTTAGAAAACAGGACCTTTCTGACCCAGCTTCATAACATACGAGTGACATTGCAGTTTATTTGTGAAACGCCTAGATGCTCAGCAAATACATGAGATTTTGACAGTATTTGGTATGATTCAGTAGCATAATGTATGGAAGTTGAAGCGTAACATGGCCTTGCCATAACATTAGTCTGTTGTGCGGCAGAATCGGCCCATTATTTTAGATATATTTTTAACATAGAATAGATGTATATTGCAGCAATACATCAAAATGCTGCAAAATCACTTGAAATCATATTCAAATTAATTCTCTATCCCGCTGATCATTTGTGAACTGTAAACAAATATATACAGCTTTATATCAAGCAGCTGGAGATGGGAATTGGATGAGCACATGCACTTGTAAGGCCAAAGCTCTTACCAAGGAGTCACGGCAAGCTATTGAATACCTTATAATAACGCTAAATAAATTATTTTATGTCTTTTCTCCTGTTATTTGAGTATCTCTTCAACATTGTATATCAATTTCAATTATTATCATTTAATCCTCTTGAACTATCTGCTGCTGATCCGAACAGTTCCAGCTTCCAATGCTCATCGCAGTCATTTGCTGTGATTTCAATAAACTTGCTATCAACGTCAACATAGACAAATGGAATATAGGACTATTGTAAATTGTAACCGATTGTTTGAGAAATGTTTGATGAAGCCTGCCGGCGTTCGAGATACAGAGATACAGTCGCTGCTGATATTCATGTGTCTGCATACGGCGGCTCGCACGCACCTATTATAGCGGCTACGATTCATGGGATTAAACGGAGAGCTGGGCAAAAATTGTAAAAAAATAGAAAAGTATAATATATATATATATATATATATATATCTATTATATATATATATATATATGGCGGAATGAACACCATATGAAAGATGTCAGTTGAATGACGCCAATTGACGACAAAGTGATATAGCGGAATCAACACGCATATGGCGGAATGAACACGGCAAAATGACAGATGTCAGTGGAATTACCCAAGTTGATGACAAATTACACAACATCCTTGGGCTTACGCTGATGCAATCTGGCATCTAGGAAGCTAGAGTGGAAGATTGTTTTTAAAAACACGATCGTAATTTGATTGGGTTTTAATTATCGAACTTTTTGTCGGGACGTAAGTGTAGTTCGAAAATTATATAATGATAAATCGAGTTTCTTATTAATTGAGTTTTTAATAAACTGACATCATAAACGAGTATACATCCGATAATTGTGGTTTCACTTGTAAATAATAATTAATGATAATAAATGGCCAAATAGCGCCATATATATATATATATATTATATATATATATATTAATATATATATATAATATATATATTAATCTATTCTGACACAATAATGTCGATCTCATAAAAAGGGTGACATCTCGCATAAGCATTTGGGACTTTTGGACCCGCGCTCCCTATTGTTGATACTTAGTGATATTTAAATTACCCTCCCCCCCTTTCCACCAAACATTACGTGTATTTTTAGTACCTAGAAAAATTCGTAAGCTTTTTGACATATTTTTGAAAAATCAATTCAGTTTTTTTTAATTCTGGTAAAAATTAAATATACGTGATATTTCATTATATCTCCCCTCCTTCTACCTAATTATTTGCGTTTTTTGTCAAACGTTTTCTCCCCCTTCAAGCCCCACGTGCTTATTGAATGCTTCCTTAGGTTTTATCATGACTCATTAATGAAGATTAGACAAAATTAACTTGTACAAATTAACTTGTAATATATGCAAATAATATATAAATTCATTCATTGTTAGAGCTCTGCATTATGAATATATATATTTTTATTAATTAACTAACAGGAAAGTGATAAGATTGTGTTAAGAATCTATTTAGATTATATTCATGAACTAATGAAAATTTAATAAAAATCTGATAATACATAAGTGAAAATCAAACAAATTTCTCATATAAATCTGGTTACATTCTGATAGCCATGTAATACAATTCTATAACATTTTTTAAGAATCTAGTTTGAATGTATTATCTTGTAAAATGAATTATGATTCCACTCAGACTGGTAAGACTATGATTTCTATCAGCAAGATTCTAGTAGAGTCTACTAACAATCAAGCTAGAACCTAATTGATTTTTCTATACTTTGCAATTTAATTTTCTGAAATAGTTTCTCACTTTATGAACTTCACAGCAACTCTGTATACTTATAAATCACTCACAAATTAATATATTGATTTGTTATTAATTCGCTTAATAATTCGAAGTTGCTTATTTATATATTTCGGAAATTTTGTGCAACTTGCTTTGAGTCAAAATACCACTTACAACTAGTTAAATGAGCTGTTCAATGCATAAATTAATCAACTTCATTGGAATTGAAATATCCACTTATCATGGGAACAAATATAAAAAATGTCGACTGAACATCCTAATATATATAAAAAAATATTAGTATGTTCAGTCGACTTTCTAAAATCTGATTTTTCTAAAATCTTCTAAATCTGATTTTCTCCAATTCTAATATTTCTATTTTTTTACTTCTAATATTATTCCAATTCACTATTTTTAAATTTTACTTAATCAATTCTATTTAATTTAACTCAACGTTTCAAATTCTATATTATCGCCAAGGATCGACCCGAGGATCGTTGGCGCCTGGGTCGTCCACCATTCATTAACCTAAATTTTATTTTCCCGCTTGATGCTGAATTGATTGAATATTTCTCCTCCGCATCTCACGCTTTTAGAACCTTTAATCTTAGATTTATATAGCAATAAAGCTTACTTTGGACGAAGGAATAGCTTGTTAGAAATTCTTTTTTACGCTGAATTTAGATCCTAATATCTACATTTGATAGAACATAGAACACTAAATTCTTTATATTTTTTATATTTATTTACATATTAGATTATATTATCAATTAGATTCTTATAACTTAGCTAGGTAATTATTACATTAATTCTACAAATAAGCAAAAAAAATCTAATTTACTTTACTTTACTATTATTAATGTAATGAAGTGCCTTTTTACATTATTTAATAATTTATCTAATGTTGTACGAAGAAATCAACCAACTGTATCTTATAATATTAATATGAATAATATTATCTTATCAATAATGTATATTATCTTTTTAAATTCATGTTGCAATTTGATTTAAAAACACACATTATATTTTTTATAACAAAAATCTTGGCACTTCAAAAATTGGTGTTAATCTTCAAAGTGTCTCCTAAAGGCTTTATAGTATAGGTAAAATGCGACGATGGGGATTTTTTTTCACACCGTCGCACGTGTATATAATTTATACATTTGCGATGGTGTGAAGACAAAAAAAACTTCCCAAAATTTACTTGTCGCATTTTACTTATTTCCCTCAGCTTTCCTTTTACCGCCGAGCGTGGCAGATTTGAAAGTTGGAAACAAGAAGCGGTAGAGCAGCAACAACGCAAACCGCAGCCGGCCCGAGGCGTTCGGCTCTCGGAATCGTCGGAACGGCTGCCGGTATGATATCGTGCGTCGGACATTCTGATGGCGAGCCTGAGTAGGTAGGCAGGCAGGATCGACTGATTGTGCGTCCGAGCGGAGAGTAATATACCTGGGTCTTCTTGGGTACACCGCGAGCGCCGGGCAATTATAGAAACGCGCCCGAAATGATTGGACGTCGTCAGGCGACGGAATTTTTAAAGCAGTGGCGGGAATAAAAATAATACGTAATTACAACTATTTTTTGTTATACCAGGAATTTAATCCCAGAAGTAAATTTTAGTCTCTTTAAAAAATATATGAAATGTGATAATATACTATCACAATTTTTTTACAGTTTGAGCACATCTAGTTACAATATCTTACAATTGCAAACTGCTTGGAAAAACATTCAGTATGTTTGTTGAATCATATGTAAGATTTTTTTTTATTTAAATTATTCTGCAATCTGTTTTACATATTCATTAACATTAAGCAGAGATTGCTAACAATAATTATCATATAATATAAACAAAAAGATAGTAGCAACACCCAGCGGCGTGTCTACTAGGTATATTAATCATATGTAAGATGATACTTAAAAATATTGCCTAGTGGTAGTCATTTTTTAATTTTTTTTTTATTTATTTATAATTAGCAATCAGAATACAGATTCTATAAGCTAATGTATGATGTATACACAAAATAAAAATTAAATAAAGTAATTAAAATAAATAAATAATAAAGATACAAAAATAAAGATTATAAATAAATACGATTATATTGAAGATTATAAATAAAGATTATAAATATGATTATAAGCAAATTATGAAAAATGAGTACGTTAGGATTGCCTCCATTGAGTTGCAGAGATTACATGGTCAGGTCGGCAGGCCATTTTCTTTTAAGTCTTCGGTTTGTATTTTCTTTCACAAGTGGTTTTACTAATTTATTGGTGTGTGTTGCGATTTTGTTAAAATGCGTGCAGACTTTATCCTTGGTGACGTCTTTAATATATGGTATTTTTAGGTCCTGATGTATCATATGATTACTTACAAACCATGGAGCGTCGACTAGAGTTCTGAGAATTTTATTTTGCATTCTTTGCATATATGTGATTTTCTAGCGCATCCCCACAGCTCTATGCCGTAGGCCCACACCGGTTTCAGCACTGCATTGTAAATTAAAACTTTGTTATACAGTGAAAGTTTTGACATTCTGCCTAAAAGCTAATTTAGCTGTTGCATTTTTAGTTTTATTTGCTGTATTTTATTGTTTATATGAAATCTCCAGGTGAGCTTGGAGTCTAAGTGCAGGCCTAGGTACTTAATCACGTTGTTTTCGGGAATCTCGTCATAGTGATAGTCATAAGTTTGAAATATAGATCGGAAAAAAAAGAAAAAATAATAATGAATCTAAATTGTGTGTTGACTATGCCAAATCTAACGGGTTAAGTCTTTTGAGTCTTCTGGTGATATTTGACGAAAGCAAGTCGTTTGCAAGTTGATTCGGATAGCTTTATAGTCAGTCTTATCTTGTACTCATTATATGAAATATTGGAATTTTCTACATTTTTGATGAACGTTAATTTGCCTCCAGAAACCATTAGTAATATAAAGTATATACTCAATTTAATAAATGACTGGCGAAACCAAAATATTAGCAAACACTGTTGAACATTTAGTGAAAAACTCGATTAGGCTGCAAGTGCCTCGAGAAGCCATTTGTGCTCTTGACTGCAACTGATCTAATGAATTAAGTGGAAAATCATTGTTGTAATATGAATATTCCGTTCAATCTTGCTAATATCGAAAGTGTAATTTACAATGTTGAAGATTTAACAAAAGCTCGATTAGAACATGATATGAAAGTTAATCAGATTTATAAAGCAGAGCATATAGTGATTGTAAATGGCATTATGAACGACTTGATATTACCTGGAGAGATTTTACTATAATATTCAATGGGATATAATCTTATTAAGTGTTTTGCTCAACAGTTTGCAGGATTTTTAAAATGCATCAATTAGTATATAAATATCAACAATTATATTATGACATTTGTCGAACTCAATTATATTAGTGTATATTAAAAGTTTCAAAGTATTAGTGTATAATTAAAAGTGCCATGTAATATTCTTCACTTGAAACAATGCAATTAAATACAAGAAGTAATCTAAAAGTATAGACACTCCTGAAAAAATGCATTTAAATAGATGCAGTAAACTGAAAGTATTGTAATGTACATCATATATGTATATATTTTTTGTAGTCAACTACTAAATACTTTCTATTGATGTAATACGATTTTCTAGTCGATTATCTATATTTCATTCAAATTTTCCATTATCGGTTTAGAAATATTTGCTGAAAAGTTGTCATTTTTTCATTGAAAGCAACGTGAGCTATTATTAAATTATATTAAACGATTGCAGCATGAACTTTTTTGAGAATGTTTTTGAACTGTTGATAAACAAAATGTTATAAATGTTTTATGAATGCCCCTATTTTAAAACCCAACTTTCTTAACTATTTAAATGTAGTTGTCTATTAAAATTTAAATTAGTTCCCAAGTTTATAATGAGACGTCTACAATGGCAGTATATATAATAAGATCTAATATGTGTTTAGTAGATATATATAATAAGATTTAATTAGTTTTATGAACTAAAAAATTAGAACAAAAAGGTTTTCAGAATCCTAATTTTAAGTGCAGAAAACATTTTAACAATCGTGTTTCAAGCAGGGTGTCACTAAATTTTAATTCCAAAATATTTCACAAGTATTACTAAATATTTTAATGAACTCGATTTGTAGCCAATAATTTTTTATCAGTACATTTATGTTTGAATCGCACTGTCGATGATATTTGTAAATATTTATTGATCTGATACGTTTTCTGAACAAGATATAAACAATAATTTGCATTTTTGAATATATGCTTTGGGATATATACGATTCTTCACGCATATGTAAAATATCTCATACGTTGCAACAAGATACGTGAAAACATTTTTATAGAAGGTCACGTCTTATGTGATTGAAAAATATTCAGATGTATACTTACCAAAGTTTATATATATAATATATATATATATATATATATGTATATATAAATTTATTATTCAGATGTGTAAATAATAATATCGTACATGTCTGCAACTCTAAATTATACCGTAGAATCAAATTGGATTGGAACAGTATGGAAATCAAAGTCCTTCGTGCAAATTGTTCGAATGTGGGTGTAGAAAAGTACTCTTTGGATCACAATTTAACTTTTATTTAAAGCTGCACGTATAGAATTGCGAATTGCCTAGGCAATGATTTTGTGATCGATAAAATATTGCATCAAGATAAAATGAAAAGTCGAGAAGTTAACACGAGAAGGAATCATGGTAAAAAGATTCTTAAGAGTTGAATGTTATATTGCAGTATTATAGAATTTATATTTATATGATTTCATTAGCAAAACAAATTATAATTCAGTTTTTGGTAACATGTACAATCGACTTTTTAAACCCAAGTTTATATTATATCCCCAAAATTATTATGTCAGTGTTTGAATAATTGAGGCAATGATTATGGTATAGTTTGGCATATAATTTCTAACATAACAGAAATAAATTTCCCAATACTTCATTACTAAGCTCTTGCACTCAGTCGTCAAAACAGTTTCATTTCATAGTTAATTACAAATCCATTATTACCATCAGATCTAATATTCATTCTCTGAAAATGCAATCGAATGCAATGTTTATTTAGTAACATAGTCCCATTTCATAATACCCTTTAGATACACATTACACAGAGTAAATATATAATGCAAAATGATATAATTGAATTTTCGCACAATTCTGATCAGTGTACTTTGGTGACCACAAACATTGTTCAAATAGCTAATGATACAGACAAATTAATAATTATTGTTATAAGGTCATGGGGGTTTGAATATTATAATATATATATATATATATATATATATTAACACACACATATATATATATATATATATATATATATATATGTATATATATATCAACAGTAATAATAATTACTATCGGTAACTGTTGGAAACGTAAACTACCTTTCATTGCACCTATAAATTATTTACGTCTTTATAGCGGTTACCAATTTGTTTAGTGTGAAACTAACAAGTTTTTGTGACTTTTTGTCAACCCCTCCCCCCTCCTCCTGAAAACCGCACGTGATTAATGGATGCCCCCTAAGAAGACTGCCTTAATCATAGTTGTTTCATATTAATCATTATTATTTAATTGAGAATTGCAACACAATATCATTATATTTCTAAAAATACCATATGTCATTTAACATCTATTATGATTTACAACTTTTTTCATAATTATTCACCAAAATCATATAAATCTCAGTAAACTACACCTATTTTGTCTGCAGCCTTGGGAAGCGTCATATTTATAAATCCTCAGGGTGAAAATTAGGCGTGATCAAAACGACATACATTATAATAAATTCTCATATGTCACTGTAACCGATAATGAAATGCAAATCGTTTGAGTAATCCATTTCGAACTCGATATATATCTTATAAACGATGCATAATTACCGTAAACGCACATCAATCCGATAACGCAGGCGGGAACAATCAGGGACTGATAATAAATGGTTGAAATGGATAAAAATTTGTATAAAAAATGGTTCAGAATAAAAAGTATAGTTGTTTGGATTATTTTTACATAATAATATTTGAAATAATAATACTAGAATAGAGATGCTTTACGAATTTCAACTTTTCCACCTGGAATTTCAAAAAATCGCCGCCATATTGGAAAAATGGCGTCGAACAGTTTTTTTTCCAAAGTATCTTTTTTGCGGCTCATTGTACGATAAGAGTAGCTATGTACAAATTAAACAAAATAAAATTTTCTACAATTCTTTTAAAAACCGTTTTTTTTTTGTAAAATCACTAGTTTCGGAGTACGGGTGCCTCAAAATATTTGCTGCTCTCGCCGCGCTATTGGATCTCCCTATATTTGATTGTTATTACTGTGTTACTGTCTGTAAACTTAGATTAAATTCTGCAGACTGCAACCAAATTTTGATTATATCAATGAAACGGGTGGCATTGACTTGTGTATTTTGCACCTGGATTTATGATAGTATTTATAAAACTTGAGTCATAAATTATTATCACATACATTATACAATCTTTTGTAAATCTCTATTACTATTTAGCAATATTTTTCCTAAATCTCTGTCGTACGTCTATTGCATCAGAACATCTTATAGTTATAATAATGCGCATTCCTGCATCGTCGGAAAAACGCAAATTACATCTTAGCGTATAATTTTGCTCATCTCACTCGTATATTCGCAATTGATGGTATTAAACGCAAATTCCTAAGCGTTATATGTGACAAGCAATGGTTTACCATATAATTTGCCTTAGGTAGGTATGTGTATTAGTAGCACTAAAAAAGAAAGTAAAAACAGTAATAGTATAAGCGTTTTGTATCATAAAATAATAATAAGGATAAAAATTGGTAAGGATTTATTTATGTGATCTAAATACGCAGTCTAACGCAGTTATAATAATTTTTATGAACCTAGGAATTGCTAACGGTGGTTTTGTAATGTTATTATCGAGTATAATAAAGTGGAAAGATGTTTTATGAAGATACATATTTGTATTCATTTGACATTAATTCAAACTGTATTTTTTACGACAGTAAATTGCTACAGGGTGCGCCATTTATATGTGATCAATGAAAATGTTGAATAACTTAGGCAATTTTAAATGAATTTTAATAAACTTTTTTTATTTTCAAACTATTTGGATAAAGTTTCAACCTATCTGGGAAGGCCTAAATTTGGTTATAAAAATAAGTTTATCAAATTTTATTGAAAATTGTTTAAGTTATTAAATATTTCCATTGGCCACATATAAATGGCCAATGGAAATCCTGTATTGTTTCATAATAAATATTGCTGAATCAATTGCTACAATTGCCTAATATTCCTGTCATTCCTGTATGTGTATAATTTAATAATTTCTTTAGTTTTCTAACCTTCGAGGGAGCAACAACAATTGCCTAAAACATGACTAAAACATGGATTTTTTAAATTTATCTCTCAAAAACGTATCGTCTGTTCTTGAGATTTATTTATGGTCATAGCTTAAGCTTGAAATTACAGTTTTTTAAACAGTATAACGAATTCAGAAAACAATAATATATAGAATCCGCGGTAAAAGAACAATATCACCTTGGAATTTGAACCTAAAATAATTGCTTAAATAATGTTGCCCATAATTTTCTTGATAAACTTTATAATTTCTAGCCGTATCTAAATTGCTTTTTAGGAATAATAATTTCTAAATTATGTACATTTTTTGGATAATAAATTAGTATACTTAAATTCAAATTTTAACATAATTAGTACAAGAAATTACAAAAGATATCCGTGGTCAACCGCATCACAATTAAAGATTAATCCCAAAACCTTATTTGTTTCTTCGTTTGTTCGAACGTTAACCAAAAAATCTTTTTGTTCTTCTAATTGTCCAGATAACAACAATACAAATGTACCAGAATAAATGCCGGATTTACAAAGACAATAACATCTTTGATACAACAATGATATACTCCACATCATAAAGACGTACTTACATCAATTCTTTTGAAGAATTCCTCAATAAATACACAATGGGCGATTTACGATCAACGTGGGAATATCTTTTCATGTTATTTTCATAATTGTTAGTGATTGGTCTTGCGAAGAAAGTCCATTGAAGATAACTTTTACAGATTGGATGCGAATCAGAGCATGCTAATTAATTAAATAAAAAGCTATTGTGAAAGAACAATATTTGCGTGCAAATGACTAAGAAACATCTCGCACCCAACATTTTTATTACCTCGCAAATCCGATTATGAACGCTAATAACAAATTTTATAGACCATCATCTATTAAATCTTTACAGCTGCAAAGGAAAAAATTTTCTTTTAGATATTTATTGTAACATTTTATAAGAATTGGTATGCCAAAAAGAGAAATTCAAGGCATATTCGTTATGAGAATCGTAATAAGGAAACGTTCGGTGTTTTAAGCGAATCGAAATAGGAAAATAACTTTGTAATAGGTAGTTTTAGTTTTATGTTTTAAATTTGAATGTGGCAATTACTCACAACAGTCACGCATTTTGTAAAAAGTTAAGTTTACAACATTGAAAGCAATTTCAATTAATTATTAGATTTTTTATGCGGTCATAAACATTTCATATATACATTTTGTGTAAGATTGTTAAATAATATAAGAAAATACGCGAATCATTAAACTACGACATTAATGATTAAAAATAATAGAAATAGAAACATTCTCACTACAATCGTGCATATATAATAAAGCCTTTGTATTAAATATTTTTCAATTTATAATAATTTCACTCTAGTTTCCTTCAGAGCGAATAAATCTTTTGTCTTTCACTTAATAAATTAAGTAATTATATAAAATAATAAAGTAATTTGGTAATTTTAAATAATATGTATTCACATATGTAAGAACAGGTGTTTGAAATATTACCTTAAAATATTCTATAAATGAGATAAATCAATTTATAATTATAGTTTAATGTTTATACGAGCGCATACTTATTATAATAAATTATACATTGAGAACTTGTTATTAATATATGTCTAATGATCATTTTGACCTTAGACTTTTCAAAATTTTCACTAGTTCATTTTGTCAAAACAAGTGAAATGTTTTATGAATCATTTAAATCTTTATTCTCTCAAAAACTGTAATACCATTTTTGGCACTTTTTGCCTCGTATTTTTGAAAAGGCTAGACCTGTCTTTGCCAAAAACCGATTAGCACGTCACCTTATCAATAGGAACCAAATATTTTTGAATCATTTAAATTGGTTGGTCCGTGTTCTCGAAATCGTCGACGAAAAATCGACGTGTGTGTGTATGTATCCGCACATACATACACACACACCAACCATTTAAAATATTCAAAGAGAGCAATCGATTCCTACTGATACGGAGATGTGCTGATTAGTTTTTGACAACAGT
>NW_020537324.1:13165887-13177744 GCF_003426905.1 Ctenocephalides felis | reverse complement strand
CTGTTTTAGGATATTATTTTTGTTATTTTGCGTTCGTATCGCTGGCTTTGTAATCACAAATCCAGGGTTGAAACCAGCTTTTTGGCTAACCTAATATCAAGCAGTGGTAATAATATCAAGACGAGAATAAAAACAGTTATTTCATGGTTAATTAATTATCAACATTGGCTCGTTTTGATTAATAGCAGTGTTTGATTAATGTAAATGATCATTTCGTGTTGATAAATAAATAAATGATGACAGAGGCATTAGACAGTCTACATAAAGAATAATATAGTCAATTATTATTATAAATTAAAAAAGTGTAAATGGTAAAAAGTGACCTTGTAATAATACTCTTCCCACAGTTGATTGTTTGTTATGTTGTCTGATTTTCGCAATATATTTACTGAAAGTCGAAAAATACTCATATGCTTATAAGTTTATATTTTATATTGAGATGCTGAATGAGATATTTCTCTCGATGATGCTTCTATTAAAGCTCAACGAACAACCACGAAAGATACGTGCGCTATTTTTCATCTTAATAACTAGATGTAACAGAATCGTATTTTTGTTTGGATTTTTATCTATAGGTATGATACAGCAACTCGCGATTCGGTATAGCTAGTTACATAATGATAATTTTTTTTGGCTTCTGATTTACATCATTTTACCATTACATTTAACATAATGATAATAAATAGTAGTCTGCTTGAAGACAGGTTCATGGTATGAGAGCACCACAAAATCAATGATTTTTCCATCCCTTGTTTATTATTCCCATCACTGTTTTATTACCATTAATCACTTTATATTGGTTTTTATGAATTTTCTTTTTCAAACTTTTGCTTCCATGCCTCCTGGTCCTGTGCTTTGGCAGTTCTCTATATTTCCTCTATATTTCGCGTAAGTCATCAACCATCTGCATTCTTCTTCTTCCCAATCTTGTCAGCCCTTCTATTTTGCTTTGAACGTTGTTGGGTAGGAAGCATTCTTTTTGCAGAATGGGCCCGATCCAGTTTCCTTTTTTTGCAAAGCATGAACCTAAAATCTATATTTTATAATTATCGGAATTTTTGTAAGTATTTGCTAGTAGGTATATTCCTAGTAATGAAATGTAGACGAGGAATATCACTTTCCGCCTTTTTGCCATACAAGTTCTGAACGCGCCGATGGGTCGTTCATAGTATAAAATTAATGAACCGTGGATACTCTTAATTGCAGTATAATTCATATTGCTCCATGCGCAATTTCGCTTAATTACAAAGTGTCGAACACTAATCTATCTCTTATAATGATTGCCAGGATCAAATTGATAATGAGTTAGAGCCGCTTTAATTAAAATTCTTAAAAAAAACAAAAATAACACCGCTAGAAACACTCATTTCTTGCTTGCTGTTAATAATTATTATCGAACCGCATTTGTACAAACAAGAAGTGCGGTATGCAAATAAAACAACTTAATAAAAGTTTAACGACCCTCTTAATAAAATAAAAAGTAAATCTTTTGCGGTTCGAATTACTTTCGTATTTACAGAATAACGGTCTTATAACATTCCTATAAACACATCTGACGAAACTAGTTCCTCCTATTAAAGAAACTTGCTTAATGGCGTGACTCTTAATCTTAGGAAAAATTACATATCTGAATCGATATTTATTTCTATTTTATGCAAAACACAGGTGGAGTAAATAAGACATATATTATATTAGTAGTTCTGTGCGTAATATCTTCAGTTTTTAACTTCCGAATTCATATATAATGAGCAAACTTTAATAATTCCAGAACTAACTGAATGAAAATTTTTGTAATAAATATATTTAGGATGGGACATTGACGCCCTGTTACCACAATTTCGTTACAATAAGACACATTTCTTATATTTTTTTGCTTCTACTTCTGTTACATAAAATATTCAAAAATAGAAATACATCGGCTAGAGAACTAATCTGACTTATTGGCAAACGATTCAGAAGAACTTGCGAAGTCGAGAAAATTAGCAAATCAAAATTTCTTTCTAAAACAAGCTTTTCCTGTGGGAAGAGTTTACATCGAATACGTCTCAGAAAATTTCTATAATTAATTATTAATTAAACCAGAAATACTGATAATTTACTGAATTAAAGGGCCGATTCTGCTGCAAGGTAGATCAATGTTATGGCAAGGCTATGTCATGTAGCAGTTTTCATATAAAGTAGTACTAAAAACTATTACAATTCTATATGGTTGCTGTTCAGTCAGGCATTTATTATTACCATGTCAATTTTTTACCATTTACACTTTTTTAATTAATATTAATAATTGACTATATGATCTTTTATGTAGGCTATCTAATGTCTCTGTCATCATTTATTTATTTATCAACAAAAATGATCATTTACATTAATCAAACACTGATATTAATCAAAACCAGCCAATGTTGATAATTAATTATCCATGAACTAACTGTTTTTGTACCATGTACTCATAAACCTCGAAGTTTTCGAAATATATGAGTGTGGATACCGTTGCTGAAATATACAAAACAGTCTGAGCCCAAGATTACTAAAATTGATAGACTTTAACCATCGTAATTAATATTGTTATGAGGCAATAATAGGCCTGTGTGATAATAGTAAATGTATTTGGGTGGTCTCTAGAATGAACAAAACTCATCAACTCTTTATTAGAGATGAACAATATAAATTAGAAAACTAGGATGGTGATTATAAAGGTTACATTGATGGAACATCTTTGGAGTTTTACTATATACAGAATATATTTTGATACTAGCCAAAATAGTACAAAATGATTATAATTATCAAAAAGTAGAAGTTGCTCTTTTAACTTTTATTCGAAACAAACAGTTTTATATTTTTATCCGAATAGCAGCAAAAAAAGTTCCTATAAAAGTAAATGAGTTGCAGTATCTTTTAATTTGGACTATCAGATTAAGAATATCATACCACTTTAACATGAAGATTTCTAAATTTACAGTTGTGATTAAAATCACTAATAAAATCAATATGGAGAATGATTATTATAACATACCAAAGAATTCTTTCCTACCTTTCTTTAATATTTTATGGCTACCATATATGTTCCATTATTGTCAAGGTTACAATCCTATAGACACCTTATATTAATGAGTTTATAATTTGATCAGAAATGCAAGTGCCCGTTGCTCCCTTCTCTTAAAGTGATTAATGATTTAATACCGAGTGGTGTTATATGAATTATGATGTCTACACATATTTATTTAAAGTAAACATTTATCTCATTGTAATTTATTTAGAGTGAGACTTGGTCGTGTGGGCTCTGAAAATGTTGCTATTTGCTATAAACAAGATAATAAAAGTTGAATGTGCATAAAGTGACGAAATTTGAGTTGAATTCATTAATTGATGGTGATAAATTGAATATTTTATTAGGTTAGGAGAAGTGGTAGGAAGCTATGTGAAATATGATATCAACATGAATTTCAAAATCGTAGAACTCGTACCTTTTTTCTTTAACGAAATGGGTTTTCTTGAGTGTTCTTCTGCACAAGAAGCCGAAATAGCTCAGTTGGGAGAGCGTTAGACTGAAGATCTAAAGGTCCCTGGTTCGATCCCTGGTTTCGGCAAAATGTTTTGCGATTTTCTGTAGTATGTCATGTAAATATTGATAATCTACAATTATTAGAAATTTTTATTTGTTTCGGCGTCTGCTTTGGTCTTTATAGTCTCGTTTAAGCAGCCGAAATAGCTCAGTTGGGAGAGCGTTAGACTGAAGATCTAAAGGTCCCTGGTTCGATCCCTGGTTTCGGCAAAATGTTTTGCGATTTCCTGATAGTAAGTCATGTAAATATTGATAATCTACAATTGCTAGAAATTTGGTTTGGTTCCGGCGTCTGCTCTGTCTTTATATTCTCGTTCATGCAGCCGAAATAGCTCAGTTGGGAGAGCGTTAGACTGAAGATCTAAAGGTCCCTGGTTCGATCCCTGGTTTCGGCAAAATGTTTTGCGATTTCCTGATAGTAAGTCATGTAAATATTGATAATCTACAATTGTTAGAAATTTGGTTTGGTTCCGGCGTCTGCTCTTTCTTTATATTCTCGTTCATGCAGCCGAAATAGCTCAGTTGGGAGAGCGTTAGACTGAAGATCTAAAGGTCCCTGGTTCGATCCCTGGTTTCGGCAAAATGTTTTGCGATTTTCTGTAGTATGTCATGTAAATATTGATAATCTACAATTATTAGAAATTTGGATTTGTTCCGGAGTCTGCTCTGGTCTTTATAGTCTCGTTCATGCAGCCGAAATAGCTCAGTTGGGAGAGCGTTAGACTGAAGATCTAAAGGTCCCTGGTTCGATCCCTGGTTTCGGCAAAATGTTTTACTTTTTAAATATTATTATTATTAAAACCTATTAGAATTATTATAATATTGTTACTATTTTGATTTTTTAACACGACGCCGTTGTAACAAAACAGGTTTTTTAAGAGATTTTACTGAAATTTTAGAATCCGAAGAAGCAAAACTGACTATTAATGCTCACGTTTAAAATTTGGATTGTAAACATATTGCTTATATAAATACCTAGCAATCTTGACATATATATATATATATATATATATATATATATATATCATAAAGTTAGATTATGGTTATACTTCAATCGCCTTCATTTGAATATCTCAAATCACAACGCACTAGATCTGGCTGGTATGTGAATTACACAGCATGATACCACTTTTGGAGTCGTAAATTATTTATCGATTCATATTCAAACTCTTTTTTTTCAATTTGTTTATTTCAATATATTAGTTTGACTAACATGCAGGAATTTAATCGTATTGGGTTACATATGGAATAATTTATTGAGGTCTTATTATGCAAACATTTGTTGTACAAGAAATGTTTTGACATCAATATAATTCATATGGAATCAATAATTAATTGATACGTATTCTATTATTTAATAACATCTAATTTTTCTATGGTTAAATATGCCACGTTACAAAAATCATAAAATTATGGTATATATTACTTATTTAATACATTTTAAATTTTTTATCATTTATTCATTACTTTGCATATTTTACTAATTAAATTTGAATATACATTTCATATTTTTGAATCGTATATTCAACCATGTGCCGTCTTAACTTTTTTACAATATTTATCACATTGATGTCAAAGGTTAATAACTTTCTTTTTATCAAATATTTCAAAATTCATGACTTGCTGAACATTTCATTTTTTTGATTATTTATTTATTTATCAATGCAAGTTTTATAGTCACCTGAAGGCTATTTTTGCACTGAATTAATTAATTTAAATACAAATTATTAATAGAAATTATAATTTTTATTTATTTATAGTCTTGACTTACTGAACTAGATTTTGAATTGAAACATTTGATTTTCAGTTTAGTCGTCTAATAAATGTATAAGTATTGAATAACTTAATATAAAATATGTAAATGTATTAATTAATTGTCTTAAAATGATATTTGTTTTAAATATGATTCTTACATTAGCCTACTTATTTACTCAAGCTTTGTCATATGAAGTATCATATGATCACACCATCATTTGATAATGGGACATTAAAACTAATTAGCACCTTCATAAATTTTCTCTTCGACAGTTTTTAACACGAATTAGGTTAATTAGAAAATATATAAAATAAATGATCTTACTTGACAACAAAATTACTACACGATTATTAAGTAGAAAGTCACCTCGTGCTATCTAATAATAAGTTTTCTCTCGAACGTCGAACAATCTTGAATAAAATGAAGAAAAACTTTGAGATAATTGTTTATGATGTTTCTTGTGCAATTTGAGTACTTCTGGAAATATATACTATTTTGTCATATAGATACTTAAGATCTAAAATGCAATACCTATGTCTCAGAGCAAATTTACCATTGACCATTGGATATTGATCAATTTATATCAATTTTTTATACTAATTAGTAAATGAAAAAAATATCTTTTGAAGTGATTTATGTTTTTTTGTTGGAAACGGTAGAGCAAAAATTTAATCATACTCTTATTCGTAAATCTTTCTGTTGTTCCTTGATTAATTTATTTTTATGGATCGTAAATTTAAATAATTTATGGCTTTGATCTTTATATATATTTATATTATAGCTTCCTTAATAATATTTTAGTTTATAAATTACTTTTTATGTAGTTGGAAAATTCATTTCATATCCTAGTAGTCGTAACTGTGAATTTGATTAAAATTCTGATCCAAATTTATTGCTATTCGTAAATTATCTATGCCTTCGATTTAAAATTAGTCATAATTATAAAAAATGAAGATTAGTCTATTTTAGATTTTATCTAACTAATTTAAAATTTAAGGTTAATATGTTATTGCAAAATTTTGATGATATTGAAGTTTGAGAAAATTTAAATAATTATCAAAATTTAACTACCTTCATAAGAAGTTAAGAAATACTAAATATTCGTCATATACTTAAAATTCTTAACATATCACTTTTAACAGTCTTAATTTTAGTTTTGAAGGTATTTGAAGTAAGAGTGAAATTTTTTGTATAGGTTTCAGATCAGCTAGGCTATTTCTTTGTAAAATATTTTATTGACTTTGTTTTGATGAGAGAGATATCATAATCTTAAAGAACACCCGTAGATATTATAGATCTATTGAAGGTGGTTTAATAATAAAAAATTATCAAAATTTAAAAGTTTTACAAATTGGCCATTAAGACAATACCACTTACATCTAGTAAATAATTTAAAACTCGTTCATATAATATCAATTGGAATTAAATCGTGCTTTTGGTAAGTGATAAAAATCTAAGCTAGGCTATTCCTTTATAAAATGATTTTATTGACTTTGTATGATGATAAAGATATTATATTTATAACAAACACCCTAAAGTAATGTAGACCTATTAATGGAGGTTTATTAATAAAAAATTATCAAATTTTAGAAGTTTTTTAAATTGCTCATCAAGACAATACTACTAACACCTAGTTTTTATAATTGTTTAATATAACAATCACTACTTTGATTATTGCTGTAATTTTTTCTAAATATCATGTGTCTTTTACTATAGGGTTTGTAATTTTCCATTGTTGGCTTGAATAAGTAAACTTCTAGCTCCTTTTCTTCAAAGTGTCATATAATAATAGTTGTAATTGGCATAGCAGGACTAATTGATATACCATATACCGTTGTAGATATATCAGTTCCTAGAGCAAAGTGCCGGCATATGATTTTCCTACATGGGAGTCCCGACCATGATGCATTAATAACGCCAATTTGATCAATTATTACAAAGTGCCCCATGCGTTGCGGAAGTATTTAAGATGTTTATTCGTGCAATTTTTTAAATCGAAGCTGGAGGAAGTTTACATCACAGAATAGTAATTTTGTGTAATTAGATCTCATTTACATCGCTATTATATCAAATTTATAGACTTACATTCTACGACATCAAAAACTCACTTCAGTAACGTAAAATTTAGTGAAATATTATCAAAATTGAATATAGTATATTTCGTAGTTGATAAAATTTACTACAAGTCCATTCCAACAGTTATATACACTCCGATATTAAAGTTTTGATGAAAACGACCTGGAATTTGATTTTTCATTCTTTAGTAATAAATAGAAAATTAGGGACATTTTTTTTGGTTTTGTCAAATAACTCACAAATTCATATGAAAGCACTATTTTTCAGTTAGATAGCGTAAAACTAGATAGAATTTACTATAATTTCATGGCAACAGTTATTTCTACTTCGATATAAAAGTTTTGAATAAAACGACTTTGAATTTGATTTCTCATTCTTTAGCAATAAATAGAAAATTCGGGACATTTTTTGGTTTTTGTCAAATAATTACAAATTTTATATGAAAGCACTATTATTCAGTACGATAATGTGAAACTAGATGCAATTTACTACAATTCCACGGCAACAGTTATATACACTCCAATATAAAAGTTTTGAATAAAACGACTTTGAAATTGATTTTTCATTCTTTAGCAATAATAAAAAATTCGGGACATTTTTTTTGGTTTTTGTCTAATAATTCACAAACTTTAGATTACTGCACTATTTTCTAGTTAGCACTAGTATATTTTAGGACTATATTTGCTGCCTCCAGCAAAATGTTTCTTAAGTTAATTTTATTTAGAACGAAAAAAGAGTTAGGTTAGGTTTATATTGTGTTTTCTATGTGAGTATATGTTTTATCAGCACTGTTTTAAAATGTTCAGGATTGTTCTTGTATTTCTAAAGCATTTAATAAATTGTCTACTATAACCAATATATATTAATTCGCAATCTCAGCAATTGATTTGATATAATACAAGATTCCTTAGTATTAATATTGAAAAAAGTTTTGTAAATATTTATAAAAATAATATTATTAGTTATATTGAAATTGTGCAATGATATAATAAAATTAATTCATTGTTTAGTCTTTTAAACTTTTATTTCACAATAAGGGTATCGTTATTATGTACATATATAAAGTTCTAAAATAACTAATTAATTTCTTTCTTACAGTAAAGATAAACAAAATAATGAAACTTTATTCCAGAGCTTCAACTCTTTAACCTTTAATTTAAACATATAAGTTTTTAATGAGTTAGTATTTTTAATTAGGGTAGGTTTTATGATCTCTTTGTGTATTTTATAAAATACTTTTGTTTACTGTTTTTCTAGTTTGCAGAACACTTTCATAACAGAAAACGAATCCATTAATTAACTAATTTGTATATCAGATTTGAATATGTGTGTATCAAGTATCCGATTGATCAACAATTTACATGGTCTTTATTCGAATAGATTTTCTACTCAAATACTAATTATTATGTAGAACATTTTTTTGATAAATTAACTTCAAAATACCAATATTTCTATTACAAAAAAATCCTTAATAACAACGGAAATTATCTTGTATATGTCTACAATCTTATTTCACCGTCAATTATAATTACACTCAGGTATATGTGGTGTTTTAGTAAATCTACAAAATTTTTAAGTAGACTCGGATGTGGTTAATGACATGTTACACGGATCTCACAATTAAAATGAGTATTTTTAACCACAAAAAATTTCTTAATGTTATATTTACTAATAAACCAAAACGTTTTGACTTCCAAGCACCCACATTTATTTTCAACTTTCTCCATTTCGTGATGGAGAACATATTGTGCGTGCTGGAATCAAATGCCATATATAATGTAATATTTCTAGATATATATGTATATATATTATATATATATCTATATATATATATATACATATGCTTACAACGTGAATTATTATTACTCGTGCAAATTCTTAAAGTTGATCCCACTTCTGCTCCTACAAAGTGAGTCAAAAGTCCATTTTCTTTAGTATTTAAATTTTAAGCTTCTTGTTATAGTAAATTGTTATAATATAAAGTTACAGCAGTGCCAAATTTATCAAGAATCTTAAATAATTTTGACTTTTCAGTAAACAAAAATAATTCATATTTAATTCAATTATTTTATGAAGTAGTGATTTACATGTTCCGCGATCCTCACATTTTCAATTACAATCGGTCCCATACAACATTCTCAATATCTTTAATTACTACTACAAAAACTCTTCAGCAAAATCTCCAATAATGATTTTTCTTTTTAATTGTATTATTTTCTAATTATGCAAAAACTGACATCGATTGTCGGCACGATATGTAAACTTTATTGCAGAACCCGGGCGCCGTTTTTTTATTCTGACAATGCATCGTAATTATTTTTTATTGGTTTTTAATTCGGCTGGTAATATCAATTATAATCGATATACAAGAATAATTAATATTTTGATCTTGGCGATGACTTCTGCAGATGTTGGGTGAAGGATTTCGATGCGGTTTTTATTCCTTGATTGGTTTTATGATCTGGGTTTGGAATTTGGAAGGCCGAGAGAAAATTGAAATATTGGAAATAAAAATTAAAAAAAATATTCATTGATAATTCAGTTTGTCCTTATTGCTTTATCTAAATATTGTTATAATTAACGATCTAATTAATGCTTTTAAATTTTTATTCATTTACAACATATTCATGTTATTCAAGCAGGCGATTTACGACGCAACAAATATTTTTATTACCATTCTACTATAATTTTCAGTACATTTTTTATGAATAGTTCTTTTCTTCTTTGAACAAGATATATTTCTTCTTTATATATCCTCTTTTGTTCTAAGGCTACTCACATTGTGTTCATCAAGGTACAAAAAATTCAAAGAACATCTAATAATAGGCCGTCATTTCAAGTTTTTTATGATCAATAAATCTAGTAAGAAACCGCCAGAGTCGGATGGCTTAATGATTATTTACAATGAGAATTTAGAATGGAAATATTTTATAATATATAGTTAACTTGACTATCCTTAATTTTGAAGAAAATTTATTCAAAAGACGTTTTGCAGAAGGATGTTTTATTCAACTACATAACTATAAGGCTCATATGCAATACACATTTTATCACTTTGCTAAACGAATAAGGTGGTTTTGGAATTGATACGAATATATATTAAACTAATGTTTAATATATGTTTTCTATTACCTATCACATTTATTGTCATTGTAATTATCAAACATTAAATACTAATCATTCTGATATCTACAACAAAGGAAATCATATAATATTATAGTTCCATGTAATGATAAATCAGCTATTAATCGTTAATGGAACCACTATAATTATTGTAGATATTGATTAATTGATTGCAAACTGATTAAGTGTTCATCGTGAGAATAGGCGACTGGTTATACCTTTTTTATGATTTCATTCTTGAAGAGTAGTGAAGAACCTTGCTTGATCCATAGATGTAAATATTCTTTTAATTTAAAACCAGATTTATGAAAAAATAATTGAAATGTTATTAATTTTTATAGCTATAGTTTGTATTAGTTGTTGGTAATATTTAACCATTTTCTTTGAGTTTTATAGACCAATTCATCATAATAGACCAATGTTCTGGCAAGGCTACGTTACGAAGAACTTTCCATACTAATTCGTTCTAAAAATTGACAAAAGGTATGTGGTTGATGTGCAGTCAGGCTTTTTTCAGGTTAGATAGGAAACCGAACATAGAAATGTCAAGAAACGATCTTAGAAAACAGGACCTTTCTGACCCAGCTTCATAACATACGAGTGACATTGCAGTTTATTTGTGAAACGCCTAGATGCACAGCAAATACATGAGATTTTGACAGTATTTGGTATGATTCAGTAGCATAATGTATGGAAGTTGAAGCGTAACATGGCCTGCCATAACATTAGTCTGTTGTGCGGCAGAATCGGCCATTATTTTAGATATATTTTAACAAAGAATAGATTGTATATTGCAGCAATACATCAAAATGCTGCAAAATCACTTGAAATCATATTCAAATTAAGTCTCTATCCCGCTGATCATTTGTGAACTGTAAACAAATATATACAGCTTTATATCAAGAGCTGGAGATGGGAATTGGATGAGCACATGCACTTGTAAGGCCAAAGCTCTTACCAAGGAGTCACGGCAAGCTATGAATGACCTTATAATAACGCTAAATAAATTATTTTATGTCTTTCTCCTGTTATTTGAGTATCTCTTCAACATTGTATATCAATTTCAATTATTATCATTTAATCCTCTTGAACTATCTGCTGCTGATCCGAACAGTTCCAGCTTCCAATGCTCATCGCAGTCATTTGCTGTGATTTCAATAAATTGCTATCAACGTCAACATAGTCAAATGGAATAGGACTATTGTAAATTGTAACCGATTGTTTGAGAAATGTTTGATGAAGCCTGCCGGCGTTCGAGATACAGAGATACAGTCGCTGCTGATATTCATGTTGTCTGCATACGGCGGCTCGCACGCACCTATTATAGCGGCTACGATTCA
>NW_020537324.1:13152559-13165787 GCF_003426905.1 Ctenocephalides felis | reverse complement strand
GAAATAAACATCCCGCGATCGCTAGTGGCCGCTGGACAAATGAGTGAGGCCACGGGCGTTTTGTTTATTTTGAGACCAAAAGTAAAAAAGTAATTCATCACGAGTTTTCTTCTGGTTTAGTCAAATGTTATTTATTTTTAATCAGGTAAATGGTATTATTCCATTAATTATAGTACTTTTAATATGCACAGAGATTCTGGGTATAATTGTCACGGTTTTTTTATAAACTCACTTTAACTTTGAAATTCCGAGTTGGGGTTAGTTGAGCATAGCTGCTAAACTTGTTCTGTCACTAAGAAAATTACCATTAATTCCAGAAATTAATTATTATTTTTAAGATTTAAGCTAAGTCTATGAGTAATAATATAAAGAAATAATGATTTTTAAACAAAAATACTGAATATAATGGTAAAATAATTCCTAAGATACGATATATATTTTTGTTGATTCTACTTTTCGTTAATTATTCAAAGCAAATTACTATAAGTTTTGTATTCTTTGTCAATAAAGACTATAAATATAGAACTGGTTATTAAAAACTTATTTTATTTCACTATTATCGACATTAAACCTATGATTTCATTATACTTTCTTAGTGCTCAACTTGCCCCACCTATGGGGTACATTGAGCATACTTGACTTTTGCATTCAAACAGATGTAGCTTTTAAATTTTACTTATTACCAAAAAATAGTATTAACACTTTTGTTAAGCGATAAACAACAAATCCATAGCAATTTATTGAGACTTTTCATTGAGGAGCTACATCCGTTTAAGTAAAAATTTGCTCAACTAGTCCCGCCCTACCCTATTTGATAAAATATCTTAAAATATAATTCTGTAGTTTAGTAATGCTTGGTGGACTAACATTGGTCGCTGGTTGCTCATTCTTGTTATATACCATTTTGTCAGTATTTCTACTCAAAAACTAATGATCAAAAACTTTTAAATTAACATTTACCTCGTCACAAGCACTGCATCGAGGTTTCAACGTCTCCGCATGATGTCGACCGCAGTACACCTGCCCTCGCGCCTGAAATAGATCAGATCGACCAGAAGTTCTCGGCAACTGGCGCAGGTGAAGCAGGCAGGATGCCAACATACGTTGGGCCCGCACGGCCGGCGAACACGGCGATGTCGCCACCGACATAGGCTCTTGACACTATAAAATAATAAAAATAATAGTAATATAATTGTCAGTTTTAGTTATCAGTCTTACATTTTGTATAATTTTATATACCCTACAAAAATAAATATTTATGTGAAGAAATAAGAAACTAGTGGGGAACAAAATTTATACTTATTGTTAAAATCGATTTTTTTGCGATTACTATAACTTGCCCCACGGGAAGTTAATAATATTTGATAGTATTTTTGAAGTCAATTAACATGCCGAAAGAAAAATTAATTAATTAATCCAGATGAGCTAGTATTTCTTTGTCCTACAAATTAATAAAATAAATTTGTTTACTATTTATATTAATTGAACAATAGATAAATTCAGTTAAAAACTGCTTCAAATCATACTAAATTTGCCTATAATTTATTTTGTTATTATAGAAAAATTTATTTTCTATAAAAAATTCGAAAACCGGTTTTTCGGAAGAATGACTATTCTAAAACCGGTTTTCTGAAATGTCGGTTTTTGTATAAACCCTAGTTTTGATACCATTGGTTGTCATTCCAGTGGTAGTCATATTAACAGATGCTATAGCTTTTTTAAATTTTATCAAAGATTTGCTCCGATTTTTTTTTATTTAACTAGTATAGATTTTACTTAATATATTTCTATAACGAAAATAAACCATAAAATAATTCACATGATTATATTACTCCGAAATTGTGAAGGATCATAGATTGTTTTTATATTTAGCCATTAGAACTTTTTTGTAAGTTTTACCTACAGTAAAACATAATTTTATTACCTGTTCCTCGTACAGTACGTGAGTTGGTTTTTAGAATAACAAGTGAGAGCGTATTTCATTTTTATTTGTCTATAATGCTATGAGAAAACATGATATTTAATGAGCCCTAATTATAATAATTGGCTCGGCGTCGGTGGTGGACGGGCCGGGGTAGGGTGATGTAAGGCTAATGTTCGGCAATGTATCACTAAAAGTAAAAAAAAATACTATGAAGAATGTAAAAATGTATATGATATATGAAAATCAAATATTTCCTATATTTCTACTTTCTATGAAGTTCTACTTTATAGTTAAAATTTGAGTTTTCGTATAGAGACAGAAGAAAGTTTAGGCTAATAGTTACGAGCCAATACCTTTTTTTTCAAATAAATTTTCATACTATTCTCAGTCTAGAGTATTATACGTTCTCACGTGTCATATTAACTTCCCATAGGGCAAGTTATAGTAATCGCAAAAAAACGAAAATGATAATTTTTATATATCTTTAAGTTTAAAACCTTCTGAACATTTTGGCAAACCTTAAAAAAAATGGATGTATATGTGCGTGTGTGTGTGTGTATATGTGTGTGTGCATGTATGTGTGTGCGGATACAAACTTTCGTCGACGATTTCGGGAAATACGCGATAAAGCGATTTGAATAATTCAAAAAACATTCCATTCGTATTGATAAGGAGACGTGCGGCTAGCCGTTCCGAAGATATGGGGCAAATAGTGCCAAAAACGGTAACTCAGTTTTTAGAGAACGGAGCGTCCGATTTAATAATTCAAAAAACATTTTACTTGTATTAACAAGATGGAGAACTGATCAAATTTTTATGAAGGCAGGTCTAGTGGTTTCGGAGACCTAGTAAAAAAAGTTAAAAAAAAAAATGCCAATTGGCGGTCAAAAATGATCATTAGACATATGCACATCAAATTATCAAATATTTTGCAGAGATTTTAATAATAAGTATATATAATTTGGTTTACATTACATACTATGGGTTCCGTACCAAGTTTATCCGCTAGACGGCGACGCGGCGCTTACGCGCTTTGACATTTAGTATCTATGCAGTTAAAGCAGATTGCTTTGAAAAAAGTTCAGAATTTCCAAATATGTCAAAATAAAGAGAAACATTTTTATTTCAAAAAAATTTTTTTTCAAAAAATAGTAATTTTTTGTCAAATTTATAGTTTCTCAAAAATCTAATTTGTTCGAAGTAATTTTTTTTCAATAATGTTAATCTTTTAAAAAATAATAATTTTTTGGGAAAATAATAACGGAAAGTTCCAGCAATTTGCCTAAGGCACGATGCCCTGCGCCCCACTAGTTATGTATTTACTACAAATTTCATTTTAGCATCGTAACTCATAAAATTACGAATAAAATTTTTCTAGAATTCGCATTATTGAGAAGAAGGGCCAAGAAAAAGTAAACTTTAAAAGCCATATGAAAACGGTTTTGTAAGCTTCTTTTATAAATCCTTTCAGAGTGAAGGATTTTCATGACAGTTACTGTTTTCTGTGAAAATATAATAAGAAATGTGAACATGAGCTGGATTATATATAAATGTATAGATATATAACTGTAAATTATTATAGTAAATAAAAATTCAGGTACACATATTAATATTATCAAATAATATATTACCTCTGGAACAACAAAAATAAAATTTGTGTCCATTTCTCGAAGATTCGAAGAAATGTCTTGGTCTCTAAGAATTCTTTTAAAATAGAAGCAAATTACATATACCCGAACAAAAACTATGTACGACAGTTGAATTAAAGACGAAAAAAATTATAAAATGATTATAAAATGAGGACTTTAGTCTACAGAAAAAGAAATAAAACGAACGACATCACGAAGAAATAAAGTTCACGACGAAGGAGGATCATGACGGATGACTTTAATCAAGGAATCGTTCAGGGAATTTGCTGATGCGATTGTCAACAGTCTCGGAAATAATATTTTTTTTTATGAAAATGCTAAAATATATAATATTATTTCATAAAAGGCATGGCAAAAGAGTAGGCCATTCAACCCTTTTAAACCTACAAATATTTTTAGTAAATTTTACATATTCACTGCAAAAGAGTGATCTCGCTCTAATAAATATTAAGAATATCTCAAGTGTATTAAATATATTCTGGTTCCATAAAAATAGATTTGACGATTTTGATTTTGCACTACATTCTGGAAAGCTATTTGCAGCTGATATGGAGATCAGTGAAATAGTTTCATTTATAAGTAATCTCAAAAGTTAAACTAATATAAAATTATTTATTTAAATACCATATTCCAAAAAATCCAACATTGGTGATTTTTAAAACAACTTAAACAGTACGTAGTCTATTTCTTGGCTCTGTTATTTTCGTTAATTTATAACAGCCAATCTAAAAATATTTCATATGTAACTATATATACATATACAATACAACGCAATATGAACATATTATAATTATACATATTTTTATATATATATATAGATATATATAAGATCATAATGTTATAAAATTAATTGATTAATGATTTGTAATTTTAATCAAATATGCCAAAAATTCACTGATAAAATAAATTCTTGAGAATATTAAAGATTTTGCAAGCAAAATTTATTGCATGGTGCAAAAATAGTACCTTGTCCATTGCCAAATTGATTTTACCAAAACCTAAAACTAATTGAAAAATATATAAAAAATTGTAAAAATGCAAAGTGAAAAAAAATAGATTGAAATACTATTAAAATAGTGAAAGTAACAACGAAAATACTGATAATAGTAACAGATCTAGTAAAATTTGTTCGTAATTAAAATAAAGTAAAAACTGATGGCATCGTGCCTTAAGGCAAATTCCCGTACCAAAAACTATTCTTTTTTAAAAGATTAACATTTCGAGAAAAATTTACTCTAAAAAATTAGATTTTTGAGAAACTATAAATTTTTCACAAAAATTTACTTTTTTGAAAAAAAAAAAACGACTTTTTGAAGAAAAAATTATTTTAAAATATTTTGGAAATTCTGACCTTTTTTTCGAAGCAATCGTATTGCTTTAACTGCATAGAGACGAAATCGAAGCGCGTAAACGACGCGCCGCCGTCTAACGGACAAACATTGGTACGGAACCCATAGGAATGTAAACAAAATTTATACTTATAGTTAAAATCTCTATAAAATATCTGATAATTTGATGTGCATATGTCTTATTAGTTTTTTTATAAATTATCAATATTCATAGTTACCCAAAAAATACGCCTGCTCTAACACACAGTCCTCTAAATAAGTTCATCCAAAACAAATTATTTTTTACTTTTACTTAAATGTAAATAAGTAAGTAAAATGTAAAATTTATTGTAAATTTTAGAAATATAGCATATTTCTAAACATTAAAGTATTATGTATGTATTTTAATCTGGCAACATTCTAACTTCATCTCCCATCAATTTATAAAAATAATTAAAATCCTTTATCTCAAAACTACGTTCAGTATCCTTTTCTAGAATTAATGTATTTTAATAATAGTCGATTTAACGTCTGGAGCTTTTAAGAACCTCAGTCTAGTCTGGTAAGTAAACGGTGAATGAGATGCTAGGAAGACGTTGATAATTTCATTTCGAGAGGAAATGTAGACTCTATTCTTTCTATATGAGCTATGATTCTGAAGGACATTTCTCATTATTCTCCAGGCCACCTGGTGCGATGGTTTGAGGAATTGCATATTTAGACAATGACAGACAGAAATGTTATTAGATTGATGATCGTATCGAATGGTAAGCATTAACTAAGCTGTTATCATAGTTTAGTAAAGGCCCTAAGGCAGGTCCAAGGGCTGAGTTAAACTACCACTGGAGTTGGTGAGAAAATTGGATATTTGGAATTGAAATCTGATTAAATATCATCACTGTACTAGAAGGTTGTCTGGTAGGAGAGATCTAAGATCTAAATCTGAGTGGTCTAATATCCTGGTCACAAAAAATAAAAAAATGCAAATATTGCAGAACAATTCAATATAATCAAATTCATGGACCTGGTAACACATTATTATTCTGCATATCTTTACAAATATAACTTACAAATATTGATGTTATTTATCATCATACATCTTTTGCTTTACCCTGATTTCCATAAACAAAATATATAGGCATATATAAGTCTTTTATTATTTTACTTGTGACAAAATATGTGTTTCCCAATAAATTCTTTCAAAAATATTGATGTTACTGATCAACCTACACCTTTGGCTTTACCCTTAGTTCCAAAACAAAATATGTGTCTTTTATTTCTTACAAATGTTACAAATTTGCGTTTGATTTATAAAAAAATGAAAGTTCTTTTCTGTGACAAAATATTTGACTTCATAGAAGATGTGACGAAATATTTGACGTCAGTTTGACCTTTTTCGATCAACTGAATTGCTTTGATGGACATAAATATTTGGGATTAATTTTAAGAATTTGTAAATGATTTAAAAATAATCAGTCACTAATTATATGTACGATTGCGATTAGTTTCTGCACCTCAATAATAATTCCAATGCGATAAAACAAGTTCAATAAAAATTTCTGGAAATTGTTATATTTGAGGTCACACAAAATTTATTTTGAACATGTTTAGAACATAATCTTCTACTCACACATTGACATTGTTTTCTAAATTTTTGACCAACTATTTTCCAACACTTCTAGGATCACTATTTACAGTATTGTTAGTATTGTATAAAAGTTAATTATCACAGCTTTTACTGGTGTAATAAAATATTTTTATCTGGGTATTTAATAAAATAAATGACATAACTAGTAGTGTCATCTGGTCTTAATGTGTAAATAGTCGACTTAATCAAAAATAACTTCGAGGTAACTAATTTAAAACCTTTAGTTATGAGAGTGATTTTTGCAGTAGTGACTCTGCTATACAAGACAGCAATCAAAGTAATTGTTACACAAAATATTTTATGATTATCCAGTCATTATCAACAAAAATGTAATTAAAAATTAACACACTTATAAAAAAACATTTTAGAATTCTCAATGATTTAACTCAGAGTGATGAATATCTACAGGCGACACCTGTACATACAGGTCGTAAAAGGATATCACCCATATATTTGTTCTAAATTTGGTCTCAAACGATTAAGATTAACTTGAAACGTCGACAAAACATAAAATCAGTAAATCGGATTTTCTGGCGAACACAAAAAAATTTCCTTCGAGAAGTTAAATAAATAAAAGTGTCCTGTAGTCCTCGTGCTTTTATTTCCTTTGTCTCCACCATCTTACATCTTACATCCTAAACTGTCGAATAGGAAGGATCCTAAAACAGATAAGGAACAGCGAGCAAACAAGGAATCCCTATTAGTATAAAAGCTCGAAGAGTACAAATAGCATGGTAGTCCAAAAGGTATTAAGATAGACGCCTCGATAAGCTTAATCCTAAGGACATTGGCGTGTAAAAGTGTGCGCAATCGCGTACAAATAGCACCATCGGTATCGAAGACAGTCGACGGATTTATTTTTTATCTGATCCTTGGTGGCATTCGTATTGATCGTTCTGCACCGCGAAGAAAAATTAACTTGCACAAGAAAGTGGTAAATTTTTGCACTTGGGGGCGTCTATTAATTATGTGATTGGTTTTCTAAGGATTTTTGGACCTCCCTCACCTTTGGTGATACGTCGTGATATTTAAAATTCTCTACCCAAACAACACGTGTATTTTTAGTTAATTAAAATTTTTTGTACAAATTTTTCGAATTTACGAAAAAATATATATTTTTTGAAAATTTAGGTAAACTAGTGGAGTGCTTGGCTTCGTGCCTTAAGGCAAATTGCTGCAACTTCCCATACCGTAAATAAAAATCTTAGTACGGAACCCAAAAATATGTACACAAAATGTGTACACATTATTAAAATATCTATAAAATATCTGATAATTTAATGTACATATGTCCAATAAACATTTTTGATCGCCAAATGATATTTTTTTAACTTATTTTTATTGAAAGTCCATAACCTCTGGACCTGCCTTCCCAAAAATTTAATCAGTTGTTCATCTTGTCAATACAAGTAAAATATTTTTTGAATTATTAAAATCGGACTCTCCATTCTTTTAAAAACTGAGTTACCGTTTTTGGCACCTTTTGCCCTTTTTACTTTTAAATAAAAAATGCATTAAACAAAAAAAAGAAGATACATGTTGATACATACTTGTTAATATCAATTTTAGTTTTAAAAATAATTAATTTAAAATCGGGTATTGTCTGTTCCGAGCAATTTTAATTAATTAATTTTAAACATTCTAATTGTTTGTTAATATGATTAATATATCATATTCTAAATATGATTTTAAAAAATTGAGAACGTCTATCTAATTGTGTGATGAAGAAGTCACACTGATTTAAATTAATATATACACTGGTATAAAAATCTAAATTAATATATACAAAACTTTTCTGGGAACCAGACTAATAAAGTATCAAATGCTATTGAACCGATATGATTTCAAGTATCAAAACGCTTTCATCTATCTTTTATATTTGGCTATATTTGTCATATTCCATTTATACAGTGAAAACCGACTTTTTTCACTAAAAAAACGGTTTTCGAATTCCATAATTTTCGACAAAAACCGGTTTTTAAAAACCGACAAACCCTAATACACACACATACATCCATTTTTTCTAAGGTATGCTAAAATGTTCAGAAACCTTTGAAACGTTAAGATACATCAAAATTTTCATTTTAGAATTTTTTGCGATTACTATAACTAACCCTGCGAGAAGTTAAAAGTAGCAATTTTAGAGAATATTTTCACTATACAATCCTCAGTGCACTTATTTTTGTACTCGACCGTATATCTGTAATTATATTAACATTGTTTAATATCTCAAAACCCGTTAACGAGAACCGTCAATACAATATTATTACAGGCATTTAAAAATATAATTTATTTCGTTACGAGGAGAGTTAATCTTGCTATTTAAACATTTTATCTTCGGAGGATTTACAGCCCGACATGTTATTAAAACAAGTTGAATTGCTATAAATAAGATCTGAAAGGCGAAACCAATTTTCGATGTCATTTACATTTTGGTTGACATTTATTATGAGATGTATTTAATGAGAAATAAATAAGAGGGTCTGAAAGTTTTTCGATAAAATCAGACAAGGAGAAGTGATTGATAAGGCAATCTATTACGTAATAGGGTAATAAATAATGATATATATTAATTATAGCAATTTGCGATGTTTTTACTCAAATAAAAGAGAATTTTGCTTTTCAAATATCAACCATTAGTCTTGATATCTACATTGATCTTATCTAAATTTTACCAGGCCCACTTTTGAAAAAATAAAGAAGTATGATTTATAGGAACTGGTAAGGGTCTGTTTAATCCTGTATCAAGTCCTTATCCGGGATAAGGAATATATATCAAATTTATACTCAAACTTGATCGTATAAATCAGAAAACGTGCTAAAATATATATCCTGCTCGTGTGAGCATATAGATTCAGATAATTTATGTGTGATACATGATAAGATACAGAATTTTAGAGACATAAATCGATAGATAATAGAAAACTTATTGCATTCTATGTTGATAATGTGACAATAAGATTGTTTAAATTATTTATAAGTTATATTCCGGAATAAATCATATATAACTACTTTTATTACAGAAAATAATAATAGGAAAATCTAGAAAGTCTTCACCGTTCCGGTGCGTGCTAATTGGTACAAAGTCAAAGACCAAAAAATGATTTTTTTGCGATTTTCAGCTAATTGGTCAGTTTTATCGCAAAATTACGAAAGACAAAATTATAGAGCATCAAATTATATACAAAAAATATATAAATACTTTTTCCTTAGAGCCACCGTTTTAAAGATATATAAGAAGTATGTTTAAACGCCAAGAGGTAATGTGCATTTTGAGACATAGCTACTATATCTGAAAAAAGGTCAACCACTGGGTAGCCTCTTTCTAATAACACCAGGTTGAAAAAATACATTACGACATCTGTTTTTTCTTCATCGACAATGGTATTATCTAATGAAGTTTTTCAATTCAGTGTTCTCTTTGAATTAAGGTAACTTATACATTTGCCAAGCTTTTCTACACTTTTTTCCATTTCAGCTTTTATCTGCAGTAATACGGTATTTTAATTTATGAAATATTGTAAAGAAAATTGCACTGCTCATTAGCATTCCTGCACAATTTCTTTCAAAAGAATATTTCTCGCCTCATAAATAAAACAGCGGCAATGCATTTTCCTAGGAAGAATGCACTGAATAAATCTAAGAGAAAACCCAGACACCTTAATGATACGATCATAACGGGGCGAGACTCCGATGACAAATATTCTTTTTCAAAGAATCTTGCAGACTTTTATAACTTCCCAAAAGTGTGGTTTCTTTTTTGTTCGCTGTAAAGTGGTAGCGGAAAGTCGGGGTGGAAAAATATAAATCGTTTCCACTTTTAAAAATCTTTTCAGTCGCCCTTCTTATTCGCGGTGAGTTTTATTTTTTTCAAAGAGTGCCTCCGTTGGCCGAAGGGTGCCGGTTAATTTTAAATTGGGCGATGCTCTTATTCCGGGTCATTAAGAAAGCAACTCTAATCTAGGGTCTTTGATAACCGCAAAAAAGTCTCCATGACTTTGCCAAGATGGCTTTAATTTAGATGATTTACGTTATTTAATATAGGCTGTGATAATGCTTGGGATTGTTGACATATTAAATTAAGGACCTCGAGGAGAGTAGAAATATTATTTATATATATTTGAGTTCAATTATGACTATAACTAGTGGTGTATGACATCGAGGAAAATTACAGGAAATTTCTTTCCTTTCCTGAACAAAAAATTGTATTCAAACAAACACAATACATACTACATATACACATACCCACAAATACACACAGATCCATTTTCTCTAAGATATGCTGAAATCTTCAGAAGTTCCTGAAATTTGAAGATATGTGGAAATTTTCATTTTCGATTTTTTTTGCGATTACTCTAACTAAAGTTAAAAGGGAAGTTAAAAATAACACATTTCGTATTCGCATGCATATTTAAATTCATTGTTTCATAATCATTGATATCTGATTTTATCAATTCTAAGCCAGATGACCTATGTGAATGAGTGGCGCCTATAGATGACAGTCAAAGCATCGACCATTGATACACGCATAAAATATAAATATATTTCTATATTATATCCAGGTTAGTAAAGAAAAAAATTAAATAAATTTCAAAATCATTTATAATTAACCCTCCGTCTGTCGGATATTTATTCACCTTCGAACGGTCGGAGTGGTTTGGCTACACCACCATTCATTTTACATGCATTTATATGGGATAAATGAGTTTTTGGTGTCTTATATATTAACGATTATTAGTAGTAAATATTTATAGTTTAGATTTTTTCTTTATCTTACCGCCTTTTGCATGTGTTGAGCTTGCTTACAATAAAAAAATTATATATTATATTATATAAAAAAATCAAAGAATATAAAAAAATCGTTGCTTTTTTTGTTAATTTTTCTGTTTTATATCAATGAAAAACAATATTTATTCTTTTTCGGCTTCTTCCAAATGAATGTAAAATTCAAATGAAAATGAAATGAGGTGCGTCGCCTTTGAAATGACCTGTAAAATTCAAGTTGAAAATATAATTTCACTACAGGTTTACCTAAAAACTTTTCGAACGCAGTACGGGTAGAAAAATTGTTGATAATGTGCGCATTACTCATCCGATTTTCAATGTTTGCGATGACCGATAAGTTTGGTAGGTTCTCAAGGAACTCTCGTCGTGAAAATGCTAACATTCATGTTACAACACATAGCAAAGAATATATAAAACGCAGTTTGAATAGAAAATACCAGAAAAAAGACAAAATATACATATATCAAAAAGCGTATATTTCATACGAAATGTATGGGCGGTCTAGACAGACCACTCCGGCCGTTCGAAGTATAAAAAAGTTAATATCCTTATAATTATCCTTCTGTACATTTTTTCGTCCTGATTTTTCCATTGATCGACAGCTAATGAAATTTTAGGAAAAGTCAAAAAATTTCAAGTCGATAGGATTACTTGAAGTATATTTTTTTTAATTGAAGTCGAAAAAAGTCTGGCCAGACCACGCCTACCGACGGAGGGTTAAAAATCTCTTGTTGATATATCTTTTACATAATAAATCCGTTCACATACGTTTGCTCACTCTTTGAATTGCATTTAGTTCTCGATGGTCTTTAACGAGTTCTTCGGTTACAATTAGTCTCAAAACCTCGTCTGGAGGTCTGGAGTTAGTTAATCGTGTTCACTGTTGAAATGTTTGTAGTGTTCTTAGAGAGTTTGCAGTGCTAATTAGGATTGAGGAATAGGATACCGTGACGAGGATATTAGAAACATAGTGCTACTCACTGTAATCACGCCTTTGTATCGCACCAGAGAAAATAATTATTTCAATTTAAGACATTTAATGGAAATAAACTCAATGATTTCACGTGCAATAGAAAACGAGACTTGAAGGTCCATAACTATTATCTCAAAAAAGCTAGTGGTGTATGACATCGTTCCTTGAGGCAAATTGCTGGAACTTCCCGTACCGATTAAAATTTTTGAAAATACGAATTATTTTCGATATTTTTCGACATTTCTCGAATATTTTTGAAATATTTTTTTCCCCGAAAACAATTGTTTTGTCAATACAAACAGGAAGTTTTATGAATCATTCAAATCAGATGCTCCGTTCTCTCAAAAACTCGATTTCTATTATCTGCACTCTATGCTCCATATCTCCAAAAAGACTGGACCTAATCAGCACATCTTCCTATCAATAGGAATCGAATGTTTTTTAAACCCATTCACATCGGTTAAACCGTTTTATGCCAAAATGTACAGAAACTTTCAAAACGTGAAGAGTGCAACAATTTTCAATTTCGATTTTTGGACTATTACAATAACTTACCCTACAGACAGTTAATAAACATGATACAATTAACGATACAATTTTAAAATAGATGGCAAAAGATGTGTAACCATCCATCACCCAAAATCGGGGTGCATTGGAAGAATGACTACATTGGCTGATTTTAGCCTAAACCTAATAAAAGTTCATAAGAATACGCAAAAAATTCAAAAAGTTCTGAACAAAAACTAATGGAACAAGAGCCTTCTAGGAAATGCAGTGAGAATCTAATAAGAGTCAGATAAGGTTTCGATAAGAGTCGATTGCCGTCTGATAAGGATCTGTTACAAGAGCCCAATAAATTCCTATTACAGCTAAATAAGAAAGAATCTGACAATAATCTTACAAAAAGATAGAAACAATTTA
>NW_020537324.1:13135063-13151559 GCF_003426905.1 Ctenocephalides felis | reverse complement strand
AAAATAACAAACATAATTGTACAATGACGAGAATTTTACAATTGGCTAGTAATTTTGACTGAACATTCGTTAGATAGTTATTGTTATTAGTTGATACGTGTTATTTGTTTAAATGCATGAGTTTAAAATGTACATAAAAAATTTTCAGCACAAGAATTGATAAACAACTTTTTACCGCTTGTGGCTTAAAGATGAATAATTATCACCAATAAAAAAATAACCACGTGTAGTATCTGTCAGTCGTGAAAATTATGATCGAATACTTCTTCATGACGTTCTCTTGTATCAATCAAAGTTAAAAATCAGAAACATGCAACAATAAAAAGTATTAATTCCGCCTGCAGCTTACATGAACCATATACGGTATCTGGAAATGAATTGTATGTCATTATGACAACCCGTCAATGTCTTCGAATCGAACAGGCCGACTTATTTTGAGTCTCGACTCGGAACGATACGTCAAACCAACCGACTGTGTAATAAGAAAACAAAACTTAATAAATGTTTTATTGTGCAAGATAAGTTCACAAGATTTAGTGTGATTGGTTGAAAATATTTGTTTGATCTGAAAATAATTGCCAAAAAAACATAAGAAGTATTTTGGAAACACAAGGACTATAAATGCGCAGAAAGGGCTATTTTTGTAAAACAACTATTAGACGATTTTAACCTCTCTCGACCCCTAGTGTAGTGTCTTATTTTTTTAATTAACTTCTTGTAGGATAAATTTTGTAAATAACTTCTTGTAAATAAATATTTTTTGCATAGCATTACGTTTCAGGACCTTCTGATCATCTTAGCATATCTTAAAAAAAATGATGTATGGGTGTGTGTGTATGTTTGGGTACATTATTTTCCACCACGATTTAGAGAGCTCTAATCACCCGATTTGAATGATTTAAAATACATTCGATTCGTATTGATGGGGAGACGTGCTGATTAGTTTTTGACAAAGGCAAATCAAGCTGTTTCGAAGATACAGTGATAAAAATGGCTATTTAGAGAGAACGGAGTATCTGATTTAAATGATTCCAAACACCGTATCACTTGTATTAATATAATGAGGAATTGGTAATTTTTTTTGGAAAGACAGGTTTAGCGGTTACGGAGATACAATATAAAGAAGTTTAAAAAATACTATTTAGCGGTTTTCTTTTGAAAAATGTTACTTAGATATATGCACATCAAATTATATAATAATTACAAATTTTGTTTACTTTTCTATTACCAGCTATGCTTAAAAAAACTGCTTTAAAAAAACAATCAAATTTTTCAAAAAAATTTAAAGATTTAAGAATTTTAAATTACGGTACGGGAAGTTCCAGCAATTTGCCTTAAGGCACGATGCCATACACCACTAGTTTAATTAAAGTTCTTTGAGCTGTTCTGATGGTACTTCTTAGATAGCTTTTTAGAAGGCAATCTAACGGTTTTGTTTTCACTATGTCAACTCAATATAATATATTATATAATATATAATAATATTATTGTATTAAATGTTTGAATTTTGGAATGCTTGAAACATTTATATCCTAACGAAACAATTCGAATCTTGTAAGTTTTTCTCATATCTGTGAAACTTATAATCTTGTATATAAAAAAATGAGAGACCGAAACGTGAGGATTTACATTAGGATAATGAGGATAATTACATTAGTGTAAATATATAGTGTGTTACTCATATCTGTAAAACTTATAATTTTGTATACAATTTTTTTTTTAAATTAATCTTAAAACTTTCTAGTTTGCTACACTGAATGGCGGTCTCGATGAGACCGAATCATGAAAATAAAAAAGGCTCGAATTCATAATTGTTTAATTTTTTTTAACTTGGAGCTACTGTCCAAATTTAACAAACTTATTAATATAAATTTATAACCAAAAATATCAAGCAAAAGTTCATTATAATAATTACTATAATCACAAATCTCGCCAACAATCAATGAATTTCGTCACAAGATTTTAATCCTCTAAACAAGATTTAGTATTGATGACTAAGGTATCTATAAATAAAACCACGATTCTTCGCTCTGGTGAATGATTTTCTGGTAGAATTTTCAATCGACGTAAATCAATTTTGTGCGAAAGACTTTTATGTAAGCACACAAGATGTAGGAAAAAGGAAAATTAGGCAAGTGGTCCATTAAGAACCTCCAGAACATCTTTTGTTCTAACGTTTTGTTCGGGTCGTTGCTTTTTGAAGTGCGTGGTTTTCTTTGTTTTCATTAATATCTACGTCGTCTTTGACTGTGTGGCGTAATTAAAATAAGAGGACCAGACAAACGTAGAAAATGTTCATTACTAGATATATCTATATATAATACATACATATAGTGGTGTTTCATGGTCGTGAATTCAAACCTTGCTCTGGACGATTTGAAATCGTGCAGTAGCAATGTCCATTTCTACATGAAAATATAGATAAGAAATGTTTTCAATTGAAAATAGCCCTTCTCGGGCACTGCGGTGTGAAATGGCAATGGAAATCCTCTCACATCATTCTTAACCCAGCTCACGGACTGCCTTAGAACAGTACTGCCCATTATATATAATGGTGAATATGTGGTCTTATATGTAAATGAATCTTGGATTTGTAAACAATTTTGTTGACTATCAACACTAAAAATTTTGTTTAATATATAAAGAAATGAAATGTTTAAATAGCAATTCGACACAGCAAAAAATTAATATATCTTTGAAATACCATAAAAATTTCAAAAACAAAATAAATGAAATTGAAGTCATATCTGATCAAGAATTGATTTGAAAGATATTTTATCTTTTTGTATAAAAATATCTATATGTATGAATTTTTTTTTTCTAGGAAATTCAGAATCTAAATTAACTTTCCATTATTATGTCACAAGTATAAAATGCAAATATAATGATTTCGAACCGAACTAAAGTAATGCCATTTGTAGCAATGTCTTGACATTTTGACATAGACTTGTTATATTGACTTTAGAAGAAACAAGTCTCTTCATCTTTGTTATTTTAAGCAGGATGGAAATGGATCAATAGACATTTGTAAAAATAATATTATTCTATCCCACAATATATAGAAAAATATTTATAAATATCTTGTTCTAAAAAGGAACTGAAATAACAAACAACTAGATGGAATCTTAAGACTTGTTGGAAATTGATTTTTAGAAATTAGTATACCAGCAAAAAATATTATTTAAGTTATTACATGTTACATACTTTTGATGTTTTGTGAGAAAATGTTATATACATGTGAATATAAATTTTATAACCAAAAATTTTAAACGAAATTATTAAAATTATATCAGCGCCAAAAAAACACGGATTTGGTCTACATTATTATTTTGTAAAAAAAAATAATATTGTTTTTCCTAATTATTTTAATTTTTTTTCTAAAATGTGTGTGTGTGTGCGTGTATGTGTGTGTGTACGGATACAAATTTTCGTCGACGATTTTGAGAACACGGATGAAGCGATTTCAATAATTCAAAAAACATTCGATTCGTATTGATAAGCAGACGTGCTGATTAGTTTTTGGCCAAGGCAGGTCTAGCGGTTCCGAAAATATGGGGCAAAAAGTGCCGGTAACTCAGTTTTAGGAACGGAGCGTCCGATTTGAATAATTCAAAAAAAACATTTTACTTGGATTAATAAGATAAAGAACTGATCAAATTTTCATGAAGGTAGGTCTAGCGGTTTCGGAGATCTAGTAAAAAAAGTAAAAAAAAGTGCCATTTGGCGGTCAAAGATGGTCATTAGACATATGCACATCAAATTATCAGATATTTCATAGAGATTTTAACAATAAGTATAAATTTTGATTACATTACTGGGTTGCGTATCAATGTTTATCCGTTAGACGGCAACGCGGCGCTTACGCGCTTCGATATTTCGTCTTCATGCAGTTAAAGCAGTACGATTGCTTTGAAAAAAAGTTCAGAATTTTCAAAATATTTCAAAATAAATTTTTCTTCAAAAAGTCTTTTTTTTCAAAAAAAGTAAGTTTTTGTTAAAAATTTATAGTTTCTTAAAAATCTAATTTTTTCAGAGTAAATTTTTTTCAAAAATGTTAATCTTTTTAAAAAAAAATTTTTTTTGGTAGCGGGACGTTCCAGCAATTTGCCTTAAGGCACGATTCCATGCGCCCCACTAGTTTGTTTTAGCATTACATATTTTTCAACAATGATCTACAATTAATAGTGATTTTATTTCAAAATCCAGCTCTATTAAATGTTAAAGTAAAACACAATCAATCTTCTACGTCAAGATTGAAAGTGGCATGTAGAGTGTGTGTATAAAGTTTAAATAAACTCTCAGACATCTCACATCGTAATTTATTTATATTTAATATTTATATAACATTGACAAGACATCGCAATGTTGAGTTTGTAGACATCTTCAAAGTTTTACATGTACGACGAAAATCTTTCTAATTACTTGCAAAGTTTTGGTATTTCAACTTCCTGACAACTTATTACAAGAACACCATATGAGAGGGAGCTCGAGGAATTAACCTTATACTTGTAAAGTTGTTTGTGATTTGAATTTCATAAGATCATTTTAATAAGGACAATTAATTGCTGAATTTAGTATTATATGAAATCTCTAAGCAATTCTCTCAGTAAATTGCAAATTATTTTATCTGATAAGATATGCATTTAAATCTCAAAACACACGTATACTTTAGATACACGAGCAAGATCATAAACTCGATTTCAATTTCCAATTCCAGAAGAAGCGGAGATGTGGAACAGTTTCCAGTATTTCGCAAAAGTAATTGAACTCTCGCGAAAATGAAGTTTCAGTGGCTGCACGTCGTAGTCAAGGATTGCATTCTAATTATAGAATATATCACTTCAGCGCAGCAGAAAATCAGATTTGTAAAACTTGTTTTCTTGGCAATTTTTATTTGAATCAGTGATTTTACGAGCGAAGGTTACTAGCGCGACTCGCCATACAAATCGACAGGTACAGGGCACGGTTGGATAGGTACATACAACTCTATATTTACTCTTTCGTGAAAATTCGAACTAAATCACATATTTCCACACATACTTGTATGTATATAACCTATTTTTGGATATGTTAGTTTATAGAAATCTTAGTAACTCATTTAATAAAAACAATTTGCTTGTAAAAATGCTAATTGGATTCAAAATTGGGATAACAAATATCATTATAATTTTAATTTCAGAATCGAAGAATTTTTGAATCAACGTTAAAGTTATATTCATAATTATCTCACATATTAATGAAATATTATACAAATAAATTTTTATTCAGATATTTATATTTGTGGAAAGCAAATTAGCTGTTAGAACTCATATTAAAACACATTATTTTTAACTTCCCGAAGGAGAAGTTTATGTTCTCATCCAAAAATCCGACTCGCTAATTTTATGTTTCAAGCCAATATGAATCGAATGAGATCAGATTTGGAAAAAGTATGTGTTTGTGTGTGCGAACAGATTTTTTACCATTGATTTCTTCACAGAAATTAGCGCTGATCTTTTAAGTTTACTATCCCTATATGTTTTTATTTTATATAAATAATGAATTTTATTAAGATAAAGAATAAATAACGTTCATCATAAATGCATGTTTCCTAAAGATTAAAATATCAGTAACGATTACATATTACCGCTGAATCAAGTACTGTAAGTTACTTGAAGACGATACTATACTAGTTTTATTAACCACATCTAATCCTAAAACCTGTCAGGACGCTGGAGTATATCTATCAATGTACAACTAATCAGTTTAATGAACTATGTTTGCAAATAAAAATTATATTTAAATAAGATTAAAAAAATTCTACTATATCCGTACCGGAAAGCGTACAGTGAAGGTGTTCTTTTCTACTGTTACATTTTAAGAATTTACTTTTTATGTATAATATTATTTTAGATTCAATTCTGACTCGCTATATTTAAGGAAATGAATTTTCTTGTTTTTAAGCAGCCATTAGAACTTAAGGCACCAATGAGCTGTTATGAAAGAGCACTTGTCTATATTTGATTTGTTTTATTATTAAAATTTTTGTAATAGCTATGATAAATTTTCAATTTGATGCAGTAATGCCAAAAATATTTAATACCTTTTTTCAATAAAAACTGACATCACTACTGCTTGACATCAAGTTGTCCTATTATGCACATTATAAAAATCTTTAATGATTTTTATATTTAAATCACTTCTTAAAAGCTATAATATTTTAGACTGTTTGTTTAGCCCAAAGAGTCTAATTCTATGCATAGATTTTCACAAAAAACTAATAAAGACGATTACCAATGATATCAATCAAATGGCGTCAAATAATAATCAATTTTGACAAAGTTTGTTTGGCTGATTACATCACAAAACCAATCAATACGAGACCTTAAATAGTATCAACAAACAATTTTTGAATTTTGAATTAAATCGATGCAGACGTTTATGAGAAAACTTTGATGAAAGATAAAATTTTGGCACATATATACACACATACTATTTTCAATTGTGATGTCAAACGATTCAGAATGACTTGAAACGTTGAATTAACATGAAAGCGAGAACAAACTTCTTGGGAAAGTTAGTAACTAATGATAATAATAATAATAATAAATGGTAGTCTTTCCCGAGGGCAGATTTATGGTGTGAGAGCTATAAATAAATGATTCCCTTACCCTTTTTTTCCATGTAACTAATATATGATAATAAATTACTTCAGAACTAGCAAAAATCAATTCAACTAGAACAAATCTGGAAATATCTATCTAATTCACCTTGTAGGGGATACATCCATTCAATATCTATATATCTGAATAGACATCATTTAAATGTAAGGATTCTTCCAGGACGCACTTTTCTACATAAATAAAAAACAATCAAATAACAATAAAATGTAAGACCACATATATAATTATAATTCATTCACGTATCTATATCCTTGAATGGACATCTTTGAAATGAAGGAATTTTTCGGAAAATCCTTTCTACCTTGACTAAAAAATCAAATTGCAATAAAATATAAAACCTGATGACTAATTATTAACCTCACTCATCATACATCCATTGACGTATTTATCAGGGTGGTCCTTAATATGGACATTTTCGAATTTCCTTGCTCTCAGGGGCTCAAATGCTTCCAAATTGATAAAAAAATGCTCGGTAAGTTTTAGGTCTTAATATTGTGTTTTAGATAGTGCGCAATTCAATCAAAGTTTTTTTATGGAAATAGCATGGAAAAATGTTAAAAATGTTTTTTAGATATAACTTAGCGAACAAATTAATGAGTTTTTATTCAAAATTCGACGCTCTGCAAAACAAAATCAAAAAAGCCTGTTTGGCAGAGCATCGAATTTTCTTTAAAAGATGACACCAATTGTCACTTTTAATTCATTTGTCGCTAAGTTATATCTAAAAAAGATTTTTGAAATTTTCGAAATTTTTTCCATGCTATTTCTATACGAAGCTTTGATTTAATTGCGCACTATCTAAAAGTTAATATTATAATCTAAAACTTTTAGAGAACTTTTCTTTATCAATTTGGAAGCATTTAAGCGCCTGGGAGCAAGGAAATTTGAAAATGTCTATATTACAAACCACTCTAATAGATACATCAATGGATGTATGATGTGCGAAGTTATTGATTAATTAGTCATCAGGTTTTATTTTTAATTGCAATTTGATTTATTTTTAGTCATGGTAGAAAAAATTTTTCCAAAAAATTCTTACATTTCAAAGATGTCCGTTTAAGGATATAGATACGTGAATGAATAATAATTAGATATATGGTCTTAAAAAAGTCGAAAATGTCCATATTAAAGACCACCCTAGTATCTATATTCCTGAATGGACCTAATTAAAATATAAAAATAGTTCCAGGACATTCATTACTACCACGAGCAAAAATCAATCAAACAACAACAAAACATAAAACCACACATCTAATTATCATCCAAGTATCTATATCCCTGCATTATTGAACTATAAGAATTCCTTCGCAAGTCCTTGTCCTTTCTGCCGTCGAAAAGGGCGGTAAAAGAATCTTTAATTACAAAGAGCAATCTGTCGGCGGGGCGTTGCGGGGACCGCTCATTACGCAGAGCTCCGCAGTTTTAATTGTTCCGTCTAATTCAGCGAGTTCCATAGTACAGTTCGACGCGCTTACAGTTCCAGCAAAGGAAAACAAAACGAGAAAAAAGTCTCATACCGATCCCGAATAGAATGCCACGAGGGTAAATAAATAAAGACACAGACTCTTCTTTTGCTCGGCACGAATAGAATTATTTGATTAGAGGTTCTCAAATTTTTTGGGACAATTTCATTTTTGACCGAGCATCTACTATAATTTTATTTAAATGAATATCTCTTTTATTTACAACTGTCCAGTAAAGGACATTCAATAAATTTGATGAATTTACAATAGTCGGCCAAAAAGGAACGTTGTATATTACAATGGCATGTTGGAAAAAACACCTCAGTAGTTGTTTTTCCATTCGATATAAAATTCACAATATTTTATTGATAATTATATAATTTTAACTATTTACTTATTAAAAATTTCTTATAAATAGTGATTAAGTTATTTCCATTTTTTATCAGGAGAGTTGATGGCTTAAATCCAGTGGCGCTTTTCTTTTGAATCTTATTTGATAGTTCTCTGTTATCAAGGAGTTTGCTAATGAATTTCGGTGACTGATTAGCTTGTTTTTATACTTGTATGCTGTTTATGTTATCACTTCATTTATGGTAGGAGTATTCGTGTCGACATGATAAAAAGGTATTAATAACCAAATTTTAAACCAGTTCCACTAGAATGCCGCCGCTCCGGCGACAAAATACAAAAAAATTTAGTAATGCCCCAGTGGAAAGGGTTAACTTATTATGTTAATTGTAAAATATTTAAAATGAGATAGAGCTGGATTTAAAGATCCGTGGGTAGAAAGATCCACTATTTCAAAATATCGAATGTCTGATATTTTAAAATCATTGAAATTTTTTAACCATAATATTTGAAAGTAGATAAAAAATTTGTCTAACCAGCGAGCACTTTGATTCTTACGACGTCGATATTAGTAATGTTTGAAAATTCATTAAAAATATTATTCTCACATATAGTATTTCCTTTCGTTGTTAGTTTTTTGGTTTGTTTAGTTTACGAGACCTTAATATAATTCTTAAGTATATGTTATTTGATTATTTTATAAGATGTATTATTAATTTTAAGTTAGATTCAACAGTTTTTTTCATATAACCTTTATAAAAGCTTAGACGTGGGTGGGGTAAAAAGGACCAACTGCACCTTTATCCTGGCACAGGTCCATACAATAAAAGATAGTGAATAAAAAAATAAATTGAGCTATAAAAAGCAATTTTGCAAGGGATAAATTAACTTAAGAGTTATTCCAAGTCTACTGATAAATAATTTTGACAAAATACCAGATCAAGGTTATATACAGTGTTATCTCTGTAAAAAAATTATCCATGAAATTTATATATTACATTGGTTTAATGATATAGCTATTATTTCTTGAAATCCATTAAAAATAAAAAAATAACACATTGGACCTGTTTGAACCCAGGTGATAATTTTTTGAAAAAAATACATTTGATGGAAGTTTCATTTAGTTGTTTGTTTGACATATTTGTTTGTTGTGATATAATTGGTTTGGTTTTCACAATATAATTGCTAAAAAGTTAAATTAGATCTTTGTGCCCCACACTAGCTTATGTATAATTTTCCCCTTCTTCAGAAACTTTGGAAAATTAAAAGCAAAATGTCAATACTTCAAGCTATAATTGCGTATGATTGCGTGTATATTTAAATATTACTGAAATTCTGAGTAACTCAAAGTAGTATCAATTATTTTTTTAATAAATAATATATTCGGTTAATTTTTTTAAGTGAAGGAGATATCCCAAAATCCAAAATGCCTTATTCGTTGTTTTAAAAAAATTAATTTAAAAAATTTGTTGAAAAAAACCCATTAAGTTTAATGTAATAAAATCTTAAATAATATCAGATTTCAGAAAAAACAAAATATGTTGTATATACTATACAACAATAGTATTCAATAGTATTATTCAATAGTAGTATTCAATAGTATATTTGAATACATATATGTATAATTTATTAAGCTTAAAGCCAGAGAATATTATTGAATCCAAAAATGACAAATTTTCTAAAAAATGGAATAAAAGTATGTATCTGAAAATATTGCTTAACCGAGATAGTTGTATCTGAAAATATTGCTTAACCGAGATAGTTGCATAAATAACAAAATATATGGCAAAAAGTAAATGTGGCATAGAATAAAAATTTATGAACAGTTTTGAAAAAATGATATCAATTTTAAATAATTTTTATAATGACGATAACATGTACTTCTAGTTCTACTAAATATTAGATTAATTGATTCTGAAAAAAAAAAATTATTTCTTCGGCATTTAGAAGTTCTGGTACTGTTTTAAATTTTCAGATAAAAATAATTAATTTCAGAGCGGCTTATTCATGATTTATGAGAAATTTATTAAGAGTCAAATGTAATCAGAAATTGGACAAAAATTTTTTTTTTATTTCACTACCGAAACTTGTAGAAAGTACTTATTATAGTGCATAATATTTAAGAGTCAAATATAATTAGATATTGACTAAAATCTTCCAAAAAATTAATTTTTATTTCATTACCGAAACTTGTAGAAAGTTTCTACAATCCCAATTGCTGCAGAAGCATCAAGGGGAATCCAAGAACCCGACAGGGCAGATGCACTGCCCCGACGCGATATTAAAGTACACGATTAAAACTGATGACTTTGGCTCTTATGGCTCTATCATCATTATATTTAACGATTCGTTTAATGAAATTAATTCTTAAAAATGCAGTTAAAAAGTACAAAAAGCAGTACACGGCGAAAATTAAAACAATGTTGCAGGGTGCGAAAAAATAATTGCTAAAGTTGTAGGTGAGTTTTAAATTTCGCAATAAAGGGAAAAAGACTTGTTGGGAAAAGCTTGATAACTTGGTAAAATAATACTTAACAGCTAAATAAAAACTTATTTTGCCAAGATTGTAGACTCTGCTCTTTAACCAATTTATTTAGCTCTAATGGAAATAGATTTTTGAACTCCACTTCATTTCGACAAGCTTCTCTTGCCCAACTTGCAACGTTTATCAACAATTTGGTTATTACAATAACCAAAAAAATACAATTATTAATAATTATTCAATCTGGTAAGTTTCCATATAGAGTCATCAAAAAAGTGGCTGCTTAAATTGGAATGACGGTGCGCTTTATATCACATTGTCGTTGACAGATTAAAGCCGCAATAACTAATTGCTGCCGAGAACTTGTGATATACGAGTAGGTACCTACCTACGTTTTGTATGCGAAAATGGATTGTATTCTGTTGCAAATATATAATACAATCTGTAGACAGAGATCTGGGTGAAATAAGGAAAATACTTCAATATATTTTAGTTCTAAAATTTTTACTGGTACACGTTTTATTGGAATTCACTCGACTAAGGCACAAATTGGCGTAAAAAGCTAGTATTTCATTTGGTACTCAGTAATATTAAATTCCATCGGTAATAATTTCTGATTAATTTTTCTGTACTGGTAAACTATTTTGGAACGTTATCTCTGTGTTATTTATATTAAATTTACATAAAATACTAAAATTGCAAATTCTTGCAAGTGTGATATATGATTCTGATATACTTCTCCCCATGATATTGTAGTCAATTCCCATTGCTATATTAAATATTTAACAATATCAAATACTTTAAAAATTTTTTTTGGTCAAGTATGTAAAAATAAGAAATTTTATTATTAGAGCAAAAATACATACGCTATAATATTTATAATTAGTTATAATAAAAATAACAAAATATAAAAATAGAATTAAGACAATTTCAGTTCGATATACGAATTAATTGCTTTTTGTTCAAACAAATTTAATAAAACAAAATGATATAGTGAGTAATATTGATTGATATAGTATACGAGGTAGTGTATTGTTATAAATTTTATATATGTGTAAATAAAATTAAAGCATCAAAGAATTTTTTATATATAAAAAAGCTAATAATAGGGCTGATTTTTTGTATATAAATACTTCATTTTATATAAATAAATTTTATATAAATAATTCTTTATACAAATCAATGTAAAACTATGATTAGAGTTATAATCTTCAACTAATAGACTACAATATAACTAGATGTTAAATGACTTATAAACTAAAATCTCCTATATGCGTATGCAATCGACTTAATCAATTTTTAAATGAGGTTAGCACCATTCAGATTTGTTACGATAAAATTTTGAAATTTTAACAGAGAAATTTTTAACAATTTATTCGAATTCTAAATGTCAGTCCAAGTCAAGAATAAAATCAAATCGGTCAAGAATATAAAAAAGAAAAAAATGTGTCATGGTCTACTAACAGAAAAATTACCTGTTAAAATTAATTCAATATAAAAATATTTAAAACTGATGCAAAATATTAATCTTATTGATTGATTGATGATTTTCTTATTTCTTCATAATTTTGCACGTGATACAAGTGAGATAATAAATATGAATAATTGAAAATAACTCGATTGTGCAAGAAAATGGATAAAATCTTAACATTTCTCATCTCAGTAATTAATTTAGACTTTGTTTAATGATGCTCGAACAATGCAAAGTATCATTATTTCAGAGATTCTATCAAAATTTGTGAATTTTTAGGAAATGATTTTCTTCTAGTAGCTTTTTGTATATAATTTGCTTTTGCATAATTTGATGACGATTTCACAAAGGTCTCTCATATTTTAGTATAAAAGATAACGCTATAAAATCTATCTATTATCTTTAGAATCGTCAATTCTAAATTCAATAATTAATTACAAAGAAACGGATTGGTAGACTAATCAGCACAATGCTGACTGATAAAAATTGTTCCAGAAAATAGAATAATTGTTTGCCAATGGCACAAGAGCATTATTAGGAGCAATCTATTATATTGACTGAAAATTGTATGAATTTTTAGTATGAAATATGTTTATTCAACTCAAACATATAGTTAAATCTAATAAATTATTAAAGATTCAAATTTCTTTTCAAAAATTATTATTAAATTATTCAAATTCAAATTTCAAATGAAGACTTTTGTAATTAAGCTCTTTTTAGAACAACTGTAGAAAGAGCTTACCAAGCATTGCCCAGAATACTTATATCATATAAATTTGATTAGAATTGTCGAATTATTTAACTGGATCAAGTTAATAGTTAACAAAGTGGCTGTTATAATTGCATGTGCTAAAATTTAACACAAATTATGAATCTAATGATGATAAATACTCAGTTAAGTCAGTTAAAAATGTAACGTATAATGTTAATCATTGCAATATATTAATAACTTTAAATATAATTTTGCGGGATTGACCCTTAAGAGGAAAGCCTGCTTGAAGGCTTCAAAAAATTGCTTTTTGGAGAATTTTTAGGAAGGAAATAAATATTTAATTGAAACAAATCTTTCAGGTTTTATTGTTAGATATTTCAACATTCTTCTCAATTTTTTTCAATAAAATTACGTCATAATAGTCGGGTACAAGTATTTTTCCGAGGCTCTACAAACGTGCATGAGTCATTTGGCAAAGATGCAGATCACAATTTCTATCCGAAACAAAAAAAAAAAACAAAACAAATTTGTATTTTCAATAGATTCTAGTTAAACCTAAAAAATGCAGGAAAAAGTTAAAAATTTCACTAATTTTAGGGATATATCTTGGCTAGTTTTGAAGTCATTTTTGCAAAAAAAATTGACTTTTTAGGCCTCTAAAGTAGGCTTTTCCTTTAATCCACAAGAATTTGAATGAGGAAATGATTATAAAAAGCGTTGTAAAAAATGTTGTGCATGGTGTAAAATATATTACATTACCAATTATCGTGAATAATAAATATTACAAATTATTATACTATATATTATTTACAAATTAGGCAATTGGATTGAATTATTCACGAGCCTTTACTCTAACCATATGTGTTGGGAACCGCGACAAACAATCTGGCGCCTTCGCTAATAAATCATACCTCGCCGGGTCCGTTTGATTTACGCGACGCGAAGTGTGTCGTTTATTAAATTTTCGGCGTATGTGCTATTCTTTGTTGCAAAATGCTTCAGGACACAATAGTTAAATGTTATAGGAATAATACAAATCAGTTTGACCATCGTAAAAATGATAAATGGAATGTGGATTGAATTTTCTGAATTGCGATTGTTTGAGTACAGGGGACTTTTGGACAGTTTATGAGGACACGGGGGTAATGTAATGTTTGGCTGCAAACAAATATTTGAAGACGACGATAGAAATATATATATATATATATATATAATATATATATATATATGTATATATCGATCCTTTATAAAAGTTGTTCATAATCTGTTTTTGTTTTTTTAATAGCGCGTATAATAAAACGGATTAACTCTAATCGATCGAACGGCGCGATTCCGCTTCGCGCTCGAATAATTCCAAGCCAATATTATTCCGAGACCAGTCATTTAAATTAAAATCACCATCGAAGTCGAGTGTGTTTTTCTTTAGAGACATTTTTCATTCGTTGGCTCCGCCGCATTTTATTTATCTTCAGCCACTTAATTAACACAACAAATGGGGGAGCTGTTCGAGTTTCTCGAGCAGAAATAAAAAGAGGAAAAATTTAGAAAAAATAATTAACCTACATAAAAGTTTTTTTGAAAAAATAATTTGTGAGTGGAATAGAATATTTATGCTTTATTTTACGGAATATGGGTGAAAAAACTTTTATGCAGCATTCAATGTGTGTTCGTTAACCAAAAGTATAAAAACTTTTGGTTAAGAAACAGCATATATCAATATTCCTTAAATGTATACGTATTGGTAGAAAACCTGAAGAAAGTACATATTCAGTGACAAAACGTGAAGAATAAATACTTATTTTCAAATAACATTTTTGGTTTTGCTAGGAATTTCTGTTTGGAACGCTAGCTTACAATTAGATATATGTATATAAATAATAAAATTATTAAAGACTTATATAAATGTTGAGCTGGTTATGATTTCGTAATAAGAACGTGGTCTAATAACCACTCGTTCTAGATTCAATACCCATTTTAGATATTATAGATGAGAATGGTCAACCACTGAGTTGCCTTCCAGAAACATTAGGTAAAGAAATTTTCATCACGATAGTTTATAGAACACATAGTTCTGATTGTTAATCAAAATTTTGATTGACTTAAGCAAGTTATTCTCAAGTACCAGCAAATCCATCATAAAAAAATTAAATCTATGTCTCTTCCAAATAATTATATTACAAAAAATTAAACTTGAATTTACGAATTAAACCAACCTATCTTTTATCGACTTCAAATATTTTAATTATTCTGTGTGTTCATAATTATGTTAAGAAATAATATTATTCTGATCGGCAATAAATATATGCAAAACAAAACAAAAAAAAACATTTATATTATAAGAATTTCATTTCTAACCAGTGCAATAAACAGACAACTTGTATCACTAATTGAAACATACACGTATCTATTAAAATCTAATCAGAAAGTGAATAGTCTACTACTGGAATGTCTTCTAGAGATAGTAATTGTAAGTAAAAGAATATACAGTAAACCCTCGCTTTACGCGGCAAGTGCGTACCGTGCAGTATAGGAACCGTGCTATAAGAAACTCGTATTTAACATACAATTCAGGCTAATTCGTAGTGCGTTCTATGGAACCTTACATAGTGCAGTATGGTAACCGTGTTATGAGAGACTCAGAGTTAGTACAAATCGCACCATTTTTATCGCGTTGTATGGAGACCAAGAAATACAACTTGAAGTAGGAGAAATACGAAATGACGTGTAGGACATTGACACCTTATTCAAAAATGGCGCGACGCAGTAGTCAGCTCAAACGTGTTCTTAGGCGGCTATTATACAATCCAGGCATGTCTAAAAGATAAAAGTCGATAACAAAATTTACATCAATACCCTTTTGCATAACGAACTTATGGGCTGTTGACCAAATACCGCGTAATAAGAAGTCCGTGTAGTCGGAGGGATGTCGGATTTTTAGCTCCGTGTAGTATGGGAACCGTGTACCCAGAGTGCCGTGTAAAGCGAGGGCCTACTGTACCTCATAAAAGTGTACTAAATAATGTACAAAATGCAGAAAATTATGTAATTGAAATAAAGCAACTTATATGTATATGTAAAAATTTTGATGACAACTATTTTTTTATATATATTTCTAGAACAGAAATCAGAACTCAATGGTCCTATGAGCTGTTGTGGTGAATTTCTTACCAACTACGATTTTTGTTCATACCGATCTCTATGTGATGATATTTATCATGACAATTTCTATCACAGGGCAAAGTTTTTATTAATGCAGCAACGCTCAAGCTATTTTCACTTGGTAACATATTGTTATCTATATTTTCAAGTGAAAACCGTTGTTACTACTGATTGACAACATGCTGCTCAAATCGTAATC
>NW_020537324.1:13105108-13134963 GCF_003426905.1 Ctenocephalides felis | reverse complement strand
GAAAAATATCGCCACTAAAATAAATGTGAAACAATGTGAAAAAATGTGAAAATAAATGTTAGTTAACAGAAATACAAGATAGGCACTTGTTGATTATTCGATCACAAACGTTTGATCAGAATGATTGTATAAATAAACAATATATAGAAATAAATAAATGTAATTTAAATTCTCAGATTAAATATTTCTACTATTTTTCACAAATATGATCAACATTCATTTCTTCATACATTTATGACTTCTGCTCATAGTATGCGTGTTTTATGTTTTTCGTTTCATTCAATTAATTTAAGCAGACAAAAATCTACAGTAGCTTAGTCAAATTGAGCTCAAAACGTACGAAAATCTTCTAAAAATGTTTAGAAACATGATTCAGCTTTCCTCTCTATAATGAATGCATGCCTGTTAAAAATCCTTGTAATCTTTGAACTATATATACACACATATATTTATTATTTTTCTATTTTGCCATAATATTTATTATATCCACTGTCATATACTTCATACGTTTTTCAATATTATTATAATGCATTACCAATATAGAAATTGGCAATAAATTTCAGATAACAACTTTCTAAAATATTATTCTCTAAAATAATGGTATTGAACAAACCAAATAATATGCTGGTTGTGATCCATCAATATTGATTTTTAAAATATTGCTGTTTTCTTGATAGGTTCCTCACAATTTTCTCAATGATTTAAAAAAATTTATTAATTTATTGTAAAAATAAATTTGAAGTTATTTGGAATGATTGTTCATTTTTATTTGTTAGTAGAAATTTACAATTTTTTGAAAGTTTTTTGAATAATTATATAAAAACATACAACGACGAAATTTAACATTACGATTAGGTATCTATATAGAAACATATTTACTTATACATATTTAATTCGAGTAAAATATAAATTAAATATAAAAAATATGTGGATTCATCTACTGACAAAAATCTACTAATTTGAGAAAAAAAGTAGGTATTATTCTAATTCTCATATTATTTAAAGTTATGATAATGCTGTTTTTACCAAATAATTGAATAATTTAGACAAAGATTTGATAAAACTATTCTGTCATTTCTTAATTTGTTTTAAATATATTAATTTTTTGTCAAAATGACCTATAGGAATACAAAAAAAGTTATTTGGAATAACGGCTCATTTGAGAGTAAAAATATGTGTTGTACAATATTCTATTGTTTTACGATTCTGTTAATTTAGGTTAAAATATTCTATATAAACTAGCTACTACTAGCTAAACGTCATATAAAACAATTTGTTCATAAATATTTTGCCCTTAAATATTTGGGCAATAGCATTAAAAGCAAAACTTTTCTTGATCATAATAGAACTCAATTGATATTTCAGCTAGAGACAAACGTAGAATATAACGTTGCTCACTAAAAGTTGTATTAAATTTTTTTGTAAAATTTGGTCCTATACCATTTTTAACAAAAAAAAAAAATATAATGTCTAATTCCGAAGTTCGTTTATCCACAATAAATTTAGGTAATCAATTAGAAGATTCAATATTGGCGCATAATCGATGTACCTCTAACCGATTTGGCCACATATGCTCTACCAATCCATTTCTTTTGACATACTGCAACTTATATTCCTCCCGTTCGCTCCGTCGTGGTGTTTCCGTAGCCGCCGCCTTGTTTGGCATCTAGAGGCAACAAACCGACTCGCCAGGGACCCTTCTCCCAAATCTCGTCGGAACGTTGAAACTCTGTGATTTTCGGGCTTTTCGAACAGCGATTTGGTTCGATGCTATATCGGCATCGCGCGTCCGGAATAAGAATTTATTCGTTATTTTGCAATCGTTTACATTTAAATTGCTTACTTCAAACCGAGGGATGATGAAATGGAATTGTCGATGAATGTTATAGTTTGGGAAAGAAAAATTTTGTGTGGGTTGGGATTGGAATGCAATATTTTTGAGATATGTAGAAAAACTATATATAATGCGTTTTTGGTAACACATTTTGGATTTGGAAAATAGGGATTTATGGTGTAGTTCAATAATGTTGTTTTGTGTTAAGATGCATTTTTACTGTAAGATGCATAAAATTACTATTATAAAATTTATTTTATTGCTAGCATAAACAATCATATAAGAACTTTAGTAAACCATGTTTCAAATCGACTTCAATAGTTCTGTTTGCTTAAGATTTACCAATTATTGCTTTTCAATTCTGCAAAAAGTTCTTAAAGTTGGTACACAATCTAGTATAAAATTTCTTTTTCATCCAGAAACTTCTTATATGACTGTTAATCTCTTGAAAATCAGCTTGGTATAAAACTTCATACTTTTCAACTATATCACAACTCTTATATACATGATTTTGCGAACATCATCTTTGTGAGGATACAATTCTGATTTGAAATAAACTAAAAATATTTTATTCATTGTATGCATAATGTTATTTATCGTTTACAACATATAAATGATATTAGATATGATCCAATATACAATGTAGTAGGGGAGCTAGAAACTTGTTACAATTTTTATTTTAAATCAATATGTCTTGAAATCTACTGATTAAATTTCTAGGAACTAAAAATGAATAGTTGCTGTAGCTATTCCTGTACCGTATCAAATGAAAACGTATCCATAAATGTTGTTCATTCAATTGAATCTGTATATAATTTATATTGTTACAAATAGCCCAAAGGTTTTGTTTTATCTAACCTCAAGGGTTATTTAAACTATTTTTTGATCACAAAATTGTGGCACATTATCAAAGATTGGTAAATTTGAAACGAAATGCGATATATAAAAATTTAATTCTGACAATAATGACGGACTTTCACACTTCTGTTCATTTCGTTGATCTGACAGTAGGTATATCAATATTATGCAGGAAGGTTTACATGTCCAATCCAGAAAAAAGTATATTGTTTAAGATCCTATTGAAAAAGGTCTGTTACTACCTACCTCTGTTACAAATAGTCCCGTGTTCCCCTATATTTCAAACTACTATTTTAATAATGTGTGACTCAACATCCATCATTTCATCACATACATGTAATGATATATAACTACATTTTTTATTCAGATTTTTAATCACAACCATATAACTTACTTCATCACAAAAATTGTTTCACATTATCAAAGATTAGTAAATTTGAAACGAAATACGATATATAAAAATTCAATTCTGACAAAAATGACGGACTTGCACACTTCTGTTCATTTCGTCGATCTGACAGTAAGTATATCAATATTATGCAGGAAGGTTTACATGTCCAATCCAGAAAAAAAGTATATTGTTTAAGATCCTATTGAAAAAGGTTAGTCACTACTTACCTCTGTTACAAATAGCCCGTGCTTCCCTATATTTTAAACTAATATTCAAATAATGTTTAACTTAACATCCCTTATTTCATCACATATATGTAAGGATATAACAACATTTTTTATTCAGATTTTTAATCACAACTATATAACTTACTTCGTCGTTAAGATAATAATTAAAATCACCATGTTTTTGATAGCCTATAGTTTTCTATATAGTATACACAAGTTGTTATATTGTTTTCCTCAAGTACTAAACGATAAAAATTAAAAGCAATGATAATAAAATTAGTCGGGCATATCAGCGGAATGCTACGGAATGTTTAATTGATAAATGCGTTCCTTCTATGTCTGGCGATAAGTTTCGTTTTAACTTACCGGCCTGTTCCTTCGTTCTTTCGAATGGACTGAATGAGAATTCAAATTCAAATATTTATACAGCATTTAAATTCACCCTTTTTACCGGTGATTTCCGGGCCGACTGTACGCTTTCTCTTCTTGCAAGAGATTTCCGACCTAAAGGAATATAATGGAGAATAAAAATGGAAAAGAATAAAAAGTTATATTTATTTTGCCCGTCATCGAGTTTGCATACGCGGAATTAAATTATGAATAATCAAAGCACAAAGAAATGTATTAGAGATTCGGCCTTTGTATAATATACCGCTACCTATTATAAGAAATTCTTTTTACGGGGTTTTGCATTCTCATTATACTAAATATTTAACAGGTGATTTAATTTCTAACATCGTTTATATTTCTTTGCAGAAAATTAATATGTATTGAAATTATGTGCGTATTGTATTTTTTCTCTATTATTCGTATAACCTTAATTTTGAAACATTATTTATATAAAATTTAAATTAATATTTGCGATTAATATAGGAATATAAACTACACGTGCATCTCATCAAAGCAAGTATTGATTGAGGATGTATAACAATGTTAGAAGATTGAAGACTATATAAATGAATTATATAAATATAATTATTTACATAAATTTACACTGATGAAGAAACAAAACATCTCAAAACGTTTGGTAGTTTGACATTATTTTGCAAAATAGTTTAAGCTGATAGTACATATTTTGAAAAATACTGTTTCAAAGAAAAAATACATATACGAGTACATATTTTTATAATTTTAATTTTATGAATAAATAGCCTCCTTTTGATAAAAAAAAATGTTATTACATTTTTCATATATCACATTCTATGTTTCGAGAACGTGGAAAGTCTGCTTCTTCAGGAATTAAACATTTTTAGATTAGTTTAGCTTAGTTTTTCACAAGTATTATCAAATATAATTCTCAGTGAACGCACAATTTGTAATTTTATGAAGTGATTGTTAAAATTTTTGGTCAAAATAATTAAAAAATGAAAACTGATTGTTTTTTAATTTTCAAAATATTCAAATTATTCAAATTATTTAAATTATGTCCAAACCGTAGAAAATATTTATAAACACAGAATTAAATAATTATAATTTTGAGGTAAAAAAGCTTCAAGTTCAAAATAGAGTCAAAAGTATATTTGTATATAAATATGCAGGCATAATAATCAAATTTGATTGATTTTTTATAAACAAATATACAAAGATACAGTTTTTATACTCAACTTTAGATTCTTCTTCTGATTTACTTAGATATACCGGAAACCTATAATTAATATGTATTCTAGTTTACATGCATCTCATTGTAGTATCATAAATAAAACAATATTTTAGGCATTATTTATGATTGGAATACACCCCTAAACATTTTTTTGTTCATTACAAATAAAAAATACATTTCAAAATCAAACTTAGTTGATTTTTTATAAGCAGATATACTAAGATAAAGTTTTTATTCAAAACTTTAGATTCATCATTCTAATTTATTAGGAATTTGGATATACTGGATACCTGTAATTAATATCCCATGTATAAATTAATCTCGGTACCATATATGTTTTCTGGTTTATATTCATTTAATTATAAAACCATAAATAAAACAATATTTCAGAAGTTGATTATGATTGGAATACACTCCAAAACATTTATTAAAAACTGTCTTTTTTTAAAAAAAAACAGTAATTTTGAACATAAGCATGCAAATTATAGAATTTGTGTTCTAAAATGTTACCCAGAGTAAGCATTTACAACTTTGATAAATTAAATTAACTTGTGCAGTCATATGAAAAAATAAAAAAGGTAATGAATAAATTACAACCATCTAGCCAAGTTGATTTTCCGGTATAAAAATCCATTTGATTTCTTTATATTTTTGCGTAAAAAGTGCATATCATGTTGTTTCAGCTTCAATGATTTTTATACCTCGTTAAAATAAACGGTTTTTTCTATACCTCGAGTGACAGTATCCGGCGTCTCTTCTCGAATTCGACTTAATAAAAACAAAACGACGAAATATTCAAAATTTATCTAAAATAAATCCTTTCGAAGTCTTCTGGGACGTCTGGGTATATTCGGCGGGGCATATTTACTGTTCGCTTTATGTGCTCCCGACTAGATTTGCATTTATACCCCATCACGTTGCGATCATATATTCATACACGATCCCATATGCACATGACAATAACCCTGTAATAACAATAACAATAACTACGGATACGATTTTATAGATGATATTTTGGCTAAAACTAAACAGAATACACACTATAGAAACTACAGAAGTCTGATTTGGAAAATTGCTCTGGATTCTTGGATGTTTTGTTTGTGCTTTAGTAATATTATCTAAGTTTTGCACTCATATTGTACCGAGGTTACAACTTGTTTGTTCGAGGAGTTTGTAATTTTTTTTTCGTTTAATAAAAGACTGCAGTATTATTATTATATTTTGCATGGTCCTAGAGCGCACAGACCAACATTTTTGTGTTTCGGTTTCAGAGATAGGAAAAGTTAATTCGATGAATTTATCGAGATGTACTTTAAATATTTATTGTTGTATGGAAACACTAATAACTATTTTTTGTAATATAACACTAATTACAAAATCTAGTAATAATCACATCAGAAAGAAAATGGCCTACCACTGGGTTACCTTCTAGTGACACTAGATTAAGGAATTACATCACAACAGCTTATAGAACATGGGCTGATTGCTGTTCAACAAAAAAAAATTAAATTGTTCATTTAAAAGAATTATATTTGCAATTTATTTCATTTATTTATTTATTTTGACAATAAGAAAAATGAAACAGCTATATTTGCTATTTATGATTTATTTTTGTCAAATTTATTATACCAAAGGCAATTGAAACTCCTCATCATTTATTGAAAATTGCTTTAAAATTCAAATCCAATTTTCTTTTCATAATAAAAAGCTCGCTACTCTATTTATGTGATTAAAGCTTATAGTATTATCGTGGACCGAATAATTAATATCAATATTATTCTTATTATTAAAGATTGTAGGATATGATGTATTTAGCTTAAATAACGTATAATTATGTTACAAACTTTCATACAGATTCTGATAATTTTTAATTTGATATCTTAATTATCACACTAAATTAAGTGAAATTACTCTCAATATGTTTGGGTGATTGATTCTCTTCTACTAAATATCTCTAATGTTGAAAAAAATTGAAATATAATTATAATACAGATTTTGTACTAAAATTGTCAAAATCTGGTTCAAATTAATTTATAATATGAAGGCTATATTTATGATATTATATTAAATGAAATTACTCGTATAAATTTGGAGCATTATTTCCTTACTAAAAGAACTAATTTCGAGCATTATTTCCCTACTAAAACAACTATTGTTACAAGAACTAATGCTAAATGTAGCACAAAACATTTTCTTAGATGTTTTTATAATTGAAGTATACGATTTAATTTTAAATATTATAAAGACTGATAACTTTTAAATATTTATTTCATTTAACTTTTTTACCTCGTGAGATTTTTTTCTTAATATTACTGCTTAATATACCAAGATTGGTAGGAACGACAGTATCTAAATAATTAATCAAAATAAATAATGCATGAAATAATAATCACAAAACTCTGCTTTTACCACAGATTAAATATTTAATTATATAAAAATATAAGGAGATTTGCAAAATTTATAATCAAGAGGAAAATATTAATGCCCGCATTATTGATCATAATTTATGTGCGTTGGGAAATAAATTCCTTATTGTGAATGCATTTTTTCAAAGAATTACGGGTTCAAAAATAATATATATATTTATATATATATATATATATATATATATATATATATATACGAGATTCATAGATAGGAAATACTTAGTTCTACAGACATCAATAAAAATTGAGGACATAAAATTTGAAGTCTATAGATTATATGTCTATCACCCAAGACAATTCCTTTCTATCTCTTTATATAAAATGATAAATTGTAATTCTCATAAACTGTATTTGTATTCATTTTGAATATTCAGCAGAATATTCATGTGCTTTTCCATTCGTCTCCATGTTAAATACATCGTTGAACGTTTGAATTGTTCGCCTGAGAGGCGAAACGTGAAGGTTACATGGAATTGTTATTCCGACCTTACAGAAATTATTCACACAACTGGTATATTTCTTATTGAATGGGGTTGTACGTTGTTTATAATTGGGATACCTAAGAATGGTCTTAAAGTTGAAACAAAGGTTGAATACGTTGTATATTTAATGCAATATATTTGGGTAATTTTAGTCCTCACATTTGGCCAATGAGCCATCCTGTTTACATTAGCTCAATGATTTTTAAAAATAAGTGTAAACTGCCAATATTATATTTTTATGATCAATTTTTACTTTGATTTTATATAATAATAATGATTTCAAAATTTTGTTTCGAATGGAAAATTGATTGATTCTAATTAGAAAAAAATCGAAAAAATTAAAAATTGAGTAACTGCGCATCGAAGTTTTCGTTCCGTTCGCAAACCTGTTTGATGTTTGCTCGCTATTTATTCTGTAACTCTTTAAAGCTGTTGTTTGTTTGAAATATTAGGGATATATACTTTAATGGATTGGGAAGACATTTTTGCGAAAAAAAAACATTTTTTTTTTCAAGCTTGCCGTTCCTTAAACTAGCTGACACGATGGTTTGAATAACATAGCGACTTCTAATTTCTTGGCTTTAGTTAAACACCAGCACGTTTTTGTTCAAACCAATGTAAAGAGTAGTTTTAATAGTAAATTTGCTTAAACTTACACACCTCTCTGTTATACACATGTCTCCAATTTCTACCTCAGACAGTCCATTTCCGATAGATTTGCGTCCCATTTACCGCCCTGACGTCTAAATCCCGCAAGTCGTGAACATTAAACAATGCGACCAGCATGGATAGGAAGCGGGAACAAAATTATTGTTCGTCCGATAACCGCGCGGAGACGAAAACCAAGATATTCCTCGGTAACAAAGGAACACATGAGGCTTGAGCTTAATTTATACCCTATAAAGGGACGACAATTGCATTATTTGATAATTGGACCGATTAGATTTATAGTCTTAAAGAGAATTCAATTTTGGAAATCAGACAATGGGGGGTGGAATGAGGAGGTACGCTGTTTTTGTTGAGAATTTGAATAGATTCGGGTGAGATATATAGTTTTTCAATAAAGGAGGTCGAAAAGTTTATAATTAGTTCAAGTAAAGTTATATTATGCAACTTAACTTAAGGATGTCAAGCTCGGAATGAACTTGTTCATGCTCCAAAAACATTTGATATTGCTTTTCTAGATGCTTTACTCTCAAACGATACACAAAATTAATCTTTTCTCAAATTTTTTAACAATGGTGAATAAAAACTTATATATATATATCATAAATTAATAATTCCAGTAAACTGCCAATAATAGTTCCTAAACTATTAATACTAATAATTTCATATTTCTTACAAAAGAGATTAGTTACAAAATACAATTTATGATTGAATATTTAAATAAAATTTTAAAATGTTTGAATCGATGTTTCTTAATATATGCTCGTATGTATGAATAATACAATTCCAATCAGTCATTTTGATATGTCATATCATGCTTTAACATTTACAACTAAATCTTGAGTGCATATTGTGTATGCACTCTCGGAATCCCAATAATAGTTAGTCGCAATATATAAACAGGGTCTAATTCAGGGACCAGTAATGCCTAGTTATAATTTTATTATGCTATTTTATCAATTATGACCAAAAAGCTTTAGTGGTCATTAGGGACTAAATCCAAACTAAGCTCATTTAATATGCTGCTTTTATATAAAATATTATTCAACCAATTTGGTGCCATGGAGTACAATTATGAGGCAGTGCGCATAAGACTAATATAGAAATAATAAAAAAAAATCAGAACAAATTACTGAAAATTTCCTTGGGAGTACCAAAATATATCCCGAATTGGCTGATTCATCTCGACACAAACACACCTACCATAAAAGATATATTAAAAAAACAGCGCATAAATATAGAAACCAGCTCATCAGTCATCCAAATTCTCTAGCAAACTCCTTAATAACAGAAAACTATCATCGCAGATTGTAGAGAAAATCGCTACTTGGTTTAAGTTATCAATTTACCTGATTAAAATTAAAAAAATTAAAATAACTTAATCATTATTTATAAGAATTTTTTTATAAGAAAATAGTTAAGTTTATATTATTATCATTAAAATATTGACAATATTATTTATAATAAATGGGAAAACGACTATTGAGTTATTTTTCCAACATGTCACTATGGTATACTATGTCCCTTTACGGCTGACAATTAAAGAATTTCACTACTAAATGTCCTTAACTCAGCAGTTGTAAATATAATAGTGAATAAAACAAATCTATATTAACATAAGCAATACATGACATAAACTGAAATAAATTATAGAAAACTTACCACACATTTTATTTGAAAAATCACGAAAATCCATTCAATGAACAATATGTATGTGTGTATATATATCCTGTGTGTGTTATGATGCAGTTCAATTCCGTTGGCTAGAACAATGGTATATTGCTTATAAATATATTATTGACTTTCTAATGATATCCGAGCACATACCAGTGCATCCTCTCCCAGGGAATTTCCGAAGTGACGTTTGACTGAGGAAGATATACGATCGTCGAATATTGGTATTCAAAGCGCGAACTATGGGAAGTTCTAAGCAACCCCTCCGTGGCTTCTCGTCTCACACTTCCCTGGCCGATGCTCGTTTTTCAAATAAGAATTGATGATGCAAAATTCATTGAAATACCGCTGACGTGTACGTGGCTCTATTTTCGGATCATCTATGGAAATATATTTTGGTAAAAAATATTTAGGTATTCTTAAACACGAGGCGGAGGACGATGGATCAATTCAGGGTAACTGAGGAGGAAAATTGAGTACAAAAGGAACTGCTTTTATTATCGGGAAATATAGAATTTGAAGGTCCTATGGATATGCTCATCAATTAATGTTGATAAATTAACTTAATATATTGAAAAATATACGATATAATATAAAGGTTTTACTTTTCTAAACTAAAGCCGCTTTCTTTTTGTAAAGATTATTTATTTCATGTTTTATTTATAAATACTTTTAACGTTTCGGTGACAAGGGACGTCACCACCTTCAGAATCTATTTCATTATATATTCAGAATATACACATTTTGATGCATCAAGGTATTAGTTTATCTTAATCACTTTCAATAAATCACAATAAATTCAAAGAAAATATACTAAATATTCATAATAAAATAATAATATCACACAAATACTATTTAGTAATATGTAGGATATATTATACCTAAAAGGTACTAGGTAAGTTTATTATAAAAATTAATATTTATTTTTGCTGTATGTCTTCTAAGAATGCTATAAAATATATAGTAAAACATATTTGTATTTGTATAAGATAGGGTTATTTTGTTAGATAATTTATAGATTTGAACTTTGTATACAGGGGACTCTAAAATACTGATTTTGTTTGTATGTATAAATTGTTAAAATCAGTGATTTAAACTGAGTTCTTAAAGTTGTTAAGGGATTTAACAATATTATTCTATAAAACCGATGGTACATAAACTATATTATTTTTTATACACAAAAATTCTGCTTCTGCCAAATTATTCTATCTATTATTATATGAAAAAAACGGAACTATCATCCATGTCCCATAAATTGAATTCTATTCATATTTTAGGTGGTCTATAATAATATACTTCAAAAGACGGCTATTATGAATATAAACAGTACCGAAGATAATTTATGATCGTTTCTAACATCAACACTTACAATTATTTAATTTCGAAAGTTTGAACCGGTTGTGTTAATAGACTATTCAGAAGCAGATATTTTAATACTTACAATACATACACATGCGTATACATATATGTATTCGAGCATATATATATTGTGTTGAGCTTTGACCAAGAAACCAATAAGTAAGTAAAACCAAAAGATTTTTGAAAAAATATCGACGATTTAAACCACAAGTTCATTTTGTCTTACCATCGAGAGAGATAAAAAAATCCTTATCTTATAATAGAAAAGCTAAACACTAAGTCTGTGAATTACTTTTTCCCATATGTCTATAAATAATTATAGGAGAGTAAAAAAATATTTTTTGAAACAGATGTTGTAATAAAAGTAATTATAAATTTACGATAAAGATTTCTTCTTACCTTTTTATATAAATAATTTAGTTACAAATTGTCGACAAATGTCCATTTACGTGTCGGTTTCAATTCCAAGGGCGATAGTAATAATTAAAGATACTTGCAATTGCAAGCCATTAAATGCTTGAGTTAATGTAGAGCTTGGCTAAATAAGATTCACTCTTTAATAGCACGGTCGGTTTGCGATTGCATTTTATTCTATGTAAAGCGTCGTCGTAAATGAAGAAACCAGTATTTATTGATTCTGCTAATCCCGAGATCTGATCTTGCTTTTTTTACATAACTTATATACCTTATAGAGCAGTTTGCTTTGCCCACTGTATGTATGTGGATAAATAGCTTCTGAAATGCCTTGAAAACAGAGTTAATTGGCACAAGTTGTGATTTTGAAATACTGGTGAAACGGAAAATAAATTATCTAATGTTTTATGTAATTGAGTGTAGAATACTTTATTAATGTTTCAAATGCCGATGACCTATACATTTGTTATCAATTTTATGTTTGGAATTTTTTGTCCGAAGTATGTTGGGAAAACTTGGCAGAATACTTGGGAGAATAGACAAGGAGGACTTGTGAAAATTTTCAAAATTAATTATAAAACATTTTGATAATATTGAACTGTGTCAATTTTTTCACCTCTGCAAAGGTAAAAAGATATCATAAGCTTTCAAAAGTTATTAGATGTCAAAATTGGTTTTCCAATAAATTGTCACTCAAAGATGAAAAAAGCTCATGTGGTCCAGCTGAAGTTGAATATAAAGAAATTGTCTTCATTTACTCTAACCACCCATCTGAACGTTCTATTCTGATGTCTACATCGTACTACGAGTAGTAAACGTAGTTACAATGAAAGAATTAAAAGTAGTATACGAGTAGTATTTCACGAATGAACGAGTAGTTATAGGGTAGTATGAATTACAACAATAATGAACTATAATTAATATCAACTACAAGTAGTATGAGTATTTACAATGAACGAATTAAAAGTAGTATACGAGGAGTATTCATGAATGAATGAGTAGTAATCGTAGTACTACGAGTAGTAAACGTAGTACTACGTGTAGTAATAGTAGTACTACGAGTAGTAAACGTAGTACTACGTGTAGTAATAGTAGTACTACGAGTAGTAAACGTAGTACTACGAGTAGTAAACGTAGTACTACGAGCAGTAATCGTAGTACTACGGGTAGTAAACGTAGTTACAATGAAAGAATTAAAAGTAGTATACGAGGAGTATTCAATAAATGAATGAGTAGTAATCGTAGTTCAACGAGTAGTAATCGTAGTACTACGAGTTACCATGAAAGAATTAAAAGTAGTATACGAGGAGTATTTAATGAATGAATGAGTAGTAATCGTAGTACTACGAGTAGTAAATGTAGTACTACGAGTAGTAATCGTAGTACTACGAGTAGTAAACGTAGTACTACGAGTTGTAATCGTAGTACTACGAGTAGTAAACGTAGTACTACGTGTAGTAATAGTAGTACTACGAGTAGTAAACGTAGTACTACGAATAGTAATCGTAGTACTACGAGTAGTAATCGTAGCACTACGGGTAGTAAACGTAGTTACAATGAAAGAATTAAAAGTAGTATACGAGGAGTATTCAATGAATGAATGAGTAGTAATCGTAGTTCAACGAGTAGTAATCGTAGTACTACGAGTTACCATGAAAGAATTAAAAGTAGTATACGAGGAGTATTCAATGAATGAATGAGTAGTAATCGTAGTACTACGAGTAGTAAATGTAGTACTACGAGTAGTAATCGTAGTACTACGAGTAGTAAACGTAGTACTACGAGTTGTAATCGTAGTACTACGAGTAGTAAACGTAGTACTACGTGTAGTAATCGCAGTACTACGAGTAGTAAACGTAGTACTACGAGTTGTAATCGTAGCACTACGAGTAGTAAATGTAGTACTACGTGTAGTAATCGTAGTACTACGAGTAGTAAACGTAGTACTACGAGTAGTAATCGTAGCACTACGAGTAGTAAATGTAGTACTACGTGTAGTAATCGTAGTACTACGAGTAGTAAACGTAGTACTACGAGTAGTAATCGTAGTACTACGAGTAGTAATCGTAGTACTACGAGTAGTAATCGTAGCACTACGAGTAGAAAACGTAGTACTACGAGTAGTAAACGTAGTACTACGAGTAGTAAACGTAGTACTACGAGTAGTAATCGTAGTACTACGAGTAGTAATCGTAGTACCACGAGTAGTAATCGTAGTACTACGAGTAGTAATCGTAGTACTACGAGTAGTAATCGTAGTACTACGAGTAGTAATCGTAGTACTACGTGTAGAAATCGTAGTAGTAATCGTATGTGTATGTATGGATACAAATTTTCGGTCACGTTTTCGGGCGCACGGATCAACCGACTTGAATGGTTCAAAAAACATTCCATTCCTATTGATAGAGAGATGTGCTGATTAGTTTTTGTCAAAGGTAGGTCCAGCAGTTACGGAGATAAAGAGCAAAGAGTGCAGAAAATAGAATTCAAGTTTTTGAGAGAACGGAGCATCCGATTTGAACGATCTAAAAAACATTCAATTAGTAATCATTGGGAGAAGTACTTATTAGTTTTTGGCAAAGTTAGGCCCAGCCATTTCAAAAATACAGAGCTAAATGTTAAAAAATGGCAGTTTTTGAGAGAACTAAGCGTCCGATTTAAATAATTCAAAGAAATTTAAATTGACATATCGAAACGATGATTTATTCGATTATTGACTCACATATATTTGGCCACTAGAAAAAACGTATTGGATTTTGGTCGGAATGTTTATCATATCCACCATTGGATTTTGGTTGGAATGTTTATCATATCCACCATACAGTCCAAACCTTGCACCTTCTGATTGCTATTTGATTACTATTATGTATCCACCATTGGATTTTGGTTAAAATGTTTATCATATCTACCATGCTTTCCTAACTTTGAACCTTCTGGTTACTATTTCTTTCTATCTCTACAAAATTTTATGAATTGTAAAGAATTCCCTAATTGACAAATCGAAACGGCCATTTATTCCCTTATTAACTCACATTTCTTTGGCCACTAGGAAAAATATATTGGATTTTGGTTAGAATGTTTATCAGATCCATCATTGGATTCTGGTTGTATTGCTCATCATATCCACCATACAGTCCGTTCTAACCTTGTACGTTCAGGTTACTATTTCTGGCGATCTTAACAAATTTTGTTTAATAGTAAAGAATTCCTAAATTAACAAATTGAAACGGCGATTTATTTCATTATTGACATCACATATTTTTGGTCACTCAGAAAAAAATATTGGAGATTGGTTGGAATGTTTACCATATCCACCAAACAGTCCAAACCTTGTACCTTCTGGTTACTTTTTGTAACGATGTTTACAAAAACTTGTTAAAAAGTTAACAATTCAATAATTGTGATGGTGTCAATTTGTACATAATTCAGTTTTTTGCTAATAAAATTGGATAATGAAATCATATCTAACATATAGTCCAACCCTTGTACCTTCTAGTTACTTTTTGTTCAAATCTTTACAAAACTTCTTAAATGGTGTATAATTCAATGATTATGATGGCGTCAAATTGTACCTGATTTATGCCAATGAGAATTTGGACAATGATGCTGCTTGAAATCGATAGTCATTGATCAAAATGGACAAAACATTACAGAATAATTTTCTAAATTATGTCATAAAATTTTTTTAAAAAAAATCCGCACTTCTTAGTTGCCAACCAAATATAATAGTAATGTGAATATACTATAATATATACTGCAGCAATGCCTCGAAGGGCTATATTCACTTAAAATCATATTTGAGAACTTAGGACAATATTGAGATCAAATATAATTTCAAATTAGAATCTGATATAACTCCTGCATAACATCAAGCTGGCCAAAAGTAAAATAATATCTATATAGAATAAATCGGTAGGTATATAAGTAGTATATATAAAGTAATGCTGTATGAACCAAGTTATTGAAAATCTATAATAATTTATTCTTGGACATAAGCGACATTCTCTGAAAACAAGATATTAAAACAAAATATAACAATTTCCATTGTATAAAGTACGTAAATTGTTTTTGTTGAATGCTTAGAAAAGTGCACTGTTGCATTTTCCCCTAATTTAAAATAACCGGTACAAGTTGACGTCATTTTAATATAAAGTACTCAAAATACTTAAGTTATTAATATTATGAAATGTATTAAATAATTGTCAATAAATATATCGATATCATAACAATTGTGCATTTCAGTTGTCATATCTAATATACTATATGGAGTCAGTGCGCAGACGCAATTGCAGCGAGCACGTGGATTTCGGCACTTCGTCCTTGTCCTACGCATGCAGTGTTGATGCTCCGTACCTGTCTGGGCAAGCCGGCATCTACCTCGCAGTCGCACTTGCATCGTTCCCATGAGATGGGTAATGGATTTCATACACTTGCTGGATAGGCAAGTAATATATTGTTCATGTTATTGTTTACAAGGTATATTTCACATTTTGAAGTCTTGTTCTACACTGTTATAATTTGCTACATCTAATTCTATATAGAAGCTACTATAAAATAATTCTTGTGAACAAATCGATTTAGTTAATAATATTTGTTATATTATATATACTGTTGCTTTCATATTATGTTATTAAGTTATACGTGCTGAAATTTATTTTTACGATTTTATTGATATTATTTTATTTTTGTCACCATTTTTACATTTGCTTTTATAATTGCTATGGTAAATAAGAAGTACCAAAAGGATTGAGAAAAAAAGGAATGCATGCAGATGGTTGATGAATTGCGCGAGACGAGAAAGTACAGGAAACTAAACAGGATCAGAAAACCTGGAAACAGAAGTTTGGAAAGGAAAATTCATGATGTGAATGAAAGTGATGAAAATGGAAATAATAAACAGGGGCCGGAAATGGGAGTCATGGATTTATGGTGCTCTTACACCATAGACATGCCTTCGTACTGACTACTATTTATCATTATATTTATTGCACTATGTAAAAATGACATATTTACTGAAGCTGTACATGTATTTATTAATTTGTGTATATATTCAAGAAGTCGCACATTTTTTTAACTTTTATGTTATATTTTGTTACTGAACTGCTTATAAATGTGCATTTTCACAATGTATAGTCAAATCTAGAATTATATTAGTATTGACAGAACAAGACGAGACAAACTTTAATCAATCACGATGGATAAATAAAATTAAATATTTTCTTGTATGAATTAAGTCTCTTATAATATATCATTTAATTGAAATAAGTAAGATTTGCAACTTTACATTTACATACTTTACATACTGCAATTATTAGTACAGATTTTGTGAACATTTTTTGTAAGTTATATTATAAATGTTGTAATCAATTAATTGTATAATTATTAAAATTTTGTTTTGACTTCAACTTTTACTTTAAGTTTTCTACTTTAATATTATTAATGTAATTGATGTGTTTTATTAATCAAATTAATGATTATAAAAATTTATTAATATAAAATAATATAAAATGATAAACTAATTATATTATATATATATAATAGCTTTTTGTATTAAATAATTATAATATACTACAATATATGACATCTTAAGGTCTAAAGGAGTTTTATTCAGAAATTTTATAATAACTACTATTTTTGAGAAAAATGTTATATGATGGAAATGATTTTAGTTAAAAGTTTTATCAGAATATATGAAATAGGTTTTTGTATCAAAAAAATTATAATTACAAATAATTTCTTCAGATATGTATATTATTTTAGTTTTTTTCCCTAATACAATTATAAACGCAATATAAGCGCAAATTTGTATCTGTAACTTTTTTTAAACTGAGTCTAAATTATGTAGACAATTATTTGTAATTAAATTTTTAATTGATTTTATCAAAAAGAAATTTTAACAAAAACAACTAAATTCTAGCAATAGTTAACAAAAATAAACATTATCGATACGCGATATAAATTGTATAATATGACAATTATTAATTTGACTTTTTATCATAGACCTTATATTACGTAATTACATGTGTTCTATAATTTATATGCGTTTTGTTCAGGTATTTTATAAAAAGTACTATTTAGAATAGAAATGTTAAATATATTAAATATTTTTAATATAATGCTAAATGTAGTAAAACAATTATTTAATGTTTTTTTAGAATGTTAAATAAGTTATAAATTAGGTGATACGTTGTGATATTTGAAATATTTATTAAAATTGTTCATTTGAATCTACCTCTTTTATATTCACGTCGATTGTGTATCATATCCACCTGATTTACTGCATCGTGAACGAGGGTTGCCGAGCGAGATTCGAATGAGATTCCTCAGTCGCTCTTGAGCAGAGCACCGGTAAGGTCGCGAGAGGGATTTTCTCGATCGTGTCAGAAATATACGATAAAAACTTAATTCAAATTAATTAATTTCTGTTTGTAAGTTATAGTTTTAGTTCATATTGTGTTATTGTTGGTTTTAAGTTATAATTTAATTATTTTGTTTAGTGGTTTAGTTGTTTTAATATATAGTTTTTGGTTTGGTTTTCAGTGCTTTTGTGTTTTAGTTCAGTGTTTTAGTGATTGGCTAATACTTTGTGCAAATTGTAAGTAATAGAAATAATAATTTTCTTATTTTAATTATTATAGTACATGTTTGAATAATTTAAGGCAATGATGCAAATTATTATTTAACCTAAAAACACATGTCCACTTTGATTTATATTTTTGTGCAAATCATCCATCTTGGAATTTTGTGGCTTTATTCAGACCGAATCACTTTTGCATTAAAACACGTGGTTTTCAAAATGGATGATGCAATTTATAATTTATACTATTTTTTTAATTTTCTTATAAATTACAATCTGTCTAAATAGAAAGACATTGAGTAATTAGTATGACAAATAACATAGAATTTTAGAAGGAAAACCCAGCGATTCACCTTTTAATAATGTACTAAATTATATCTTAATTAAATTTTGGGATAATAATTTATACTTAGTCATGATTTTATCAAATTTCTATGAAATTTTATTTTAATATTTAAAGTTTTATTCACCATCAGGCAAAATTTCAATTATTTGGAACAAAATTTATGTTATAAATATTTTTCTATTACAATGTGCCATATTTTTGAAGATAGTTGAAGAGTTTCTAAATATTAAAATGTAACCTTCTAAGTTAATATAAATTTTAAAATTTTTATTTAATTTAAAAAAATGCTTTATGCAGTTCCAATTTTTCTGTACTGGTTATTAAGTAGATGACAAATCAAATTTAATTAGATTATTTTATACGATTAATTTCAATAATTTCACGTTTTTAAAAATCATGGTAGGTACGGTGACTCAAAATTAAAAATATATTTAATACATTTGAAAAAATATTCTAATTTTTTAATAATTCTTACTCGATACTTTTAAGGAAGTTATGAAGCTTTTTCTGAATGATTCAAAAATTGTTATACTCGTATTACATTATTTGCTTTTTATCTATCTATCTATGAAAAATTGTTAATACAATGCTTGTTATAATAAAAGTATGACTAGAATTTTATTAAAAGGTACAAAACGAAAAGTGTCGAAATAAAAATAAAATTTATGAACTTCTGTAGAATTTTACAAAAACTGCTGAGGCTATTTTTAATTATCAAGTCCGTAATGTCTGATACTATTGCAATCACAACTGCAAAGTTGTTATATAATACAATTTCTATTCTTTGGCAAATTAAATATATAAATTCAAGAAGTGCTCTGATTGCCAAAAATTAAAATACTAAACGAATAGGTAATAGTAAATAATTCAACAAAATAATTTATCAGTTATAATACGAGTTTATTAATGGAATAAAATATTTTTATACAAATTTATTAATAGAACAAAATATTTTTAATGGAATAAAATATTTAGGTTTACAGATTAGTGGATACAGCTATGGTCTTTCAATAAAAAAAATCCAGGTTCGTCAGCCTGATATTAAACAGTAGTAACTTGAAAATATGGATTGCAATATTAATTCCAATTTTTCTGCAACTAATAAAGTCATCATAGTTACTCTAATGATAAATTCACCAAAAAAAGCTAGGCCAGTCATTGTTTTTAACTTTTTATCTTGGATCTCCGAAACCTTCCCAAAAAATTAATCAATTCTTCATTTTGTCAATAGATGTTTTTTGAATTATTGAAATCGGGCGCTCCGTTCTGTCTCCTTGTTAATATGAATCAAATATTATTTGAATCATTTCCCGAAATCGTCGACGAAAATGTGTAACCGCACACACATACATACATTTTTTCTAATGTATGCCAAAATGTTCAGAAGGTTTTCAAACGTTAAGTTTTTTGCTATTACTAGATATAAGTTACTCTGCGAAAAGTTAAGAATTGTTGCGATCCAATATCTATTTTATATAAATTTAAACATAATGTTTGAAAAAATGCTTATTTGATTGCTTCAGTAAATGTGTCATATAAAAATATAATTATTAATAATCATGATAAGATTTTTTTAATATATGATATATCTATTATCACAAGTGATAATAGCCGATCAAAAATATAAGGTTGCCCAAAGTAAGCCATGTTAAAAAAAGTCCTCATAACTACAAGCTAGGATTAATAAATTCTGATTGGTATTAGTATTAAATAACATTTCTCGAGTGCTATTTAACTCATTGTTGCCAAGTTTTAAATAATTTTTACCTAATTTGATGTGATTTAGTGCCTTATGAAATATGTCTGAGCCCCCATTTCGTGTCCACATTTGTCTCATCTGTAAATCTGCATCAGAAGAGCCCCCCTTGTGACAGTACATTACATAATGTAAAACATGAATCCTGTCTCTCTGCATGGTTCTCGTTGCTTTGTCTCATCCTCGTCGTATAATATATATAAAATGCACATAATATTGCAGCTTTTGAGAAACGAGAGAAAATCGCCTTGTAGTGTATTTACTCATAGAAATATTAACGTTTCATTTAATGTTCATTCTTTGTTGTTGGCTTGCCTTGGCTTTGGATCCTTTGTGCTCAGTTCTTATGTCTATTAAAAGAATTCTTTATTGTACTTGTATGTATTGTAACGGTAAGTGTTATGTTTACAGGCAACAGATTTTTGTTTTGTGGGATTGTAATCTAAAAGATTAGATTGATATCTAAAATTCCCAAAATTGCCAGATGCCTGCCTATCATTTTACAAAACATTTTTTTGTATCAGAAATAAGATTAAGATTTATAAATATATTGCATTGCTTAAACAATAAGCTACAGTATCATTTTCAAGGAACATCATACATGTTGAATTTCTTCATTTAGAGAATAACACAAAAATTAATTTCTCATTTGAAAAAATCCGGAAATTTTAAAGCACTATAATTTTATAGTACTAACCACTTTCAATTCATAATTTTAATTTAATTTATTATTAACATATCATAAAGCATATCAAATTTTCATATGAAATATTTTACTTGAGGAAGGTATTTGCTAATGTAACTTTTTAAATGTTTCAATATTTATTTAACGGAAATCGAAATAATTTAACTAAATTCATTTTCAAAAATGCATTGAAATTACTTCAGAATATGGAACAATGATTATGGCTTTTAGCAAATTTACTTGAACTTACATGAAATGCCTGACATTTTTTCTTACAGTTACTTTTCAAATAAATTATAAACCCATAAAACTTATAAATCTTCACCCAACCAATAAATTTTGTCTTCCAAATTAAATATTTCGATCTTTCGACGTGCTCATTCGTTCTACAGAAAAAAACGTGACACCTTAAAATTCAGCGGCAACCGCGATCGGCATTAAAATAATTGAAATGTGCCGCGCATAAAATAAATCAATTTTATATTTCTCTTGTAAAAGTTTTGCAGTTAATGCATTCTGTGCAAAGGGTTGGGCCTTTTTATTTTGATTTATACTACAATGGGAAGTACGGGCTCAGTACTTTCAAACAATGGGAACAAAATAACATTAATTGTGCGGCGAGAGAGAACGCATTCAATGATCAAGTTCTCGCTCGAGCTGCTTTGAGATTAAAAGAATTGTGGAATTTAGTAATGGATAAAATGAAAGTTATGTTATTTTATATTTTATTAACTTACAGTATGCAATGCTTCAATAAAATGTGAAATACATAAAGTTATTGAATAAGTTTCACAGATTTTACTTGCTAAACTAAACACATGTTCGTTACGCATCTTTGCATGAACAACTATGTTGATTCCCAACTTACATTTATTTGCAAAAAAAATAATTTAAAAAATGTGCGTTACTAATGCACTTGTTATTACAATATTTTTAACTGAATTATAATTTGTTGTTAAAAAAACATTCATTTTTGGGATCAAATCTGAATAAGGAAAGATTTGCAAGGTCACCCAGTGGTAAGCTTTTTTGCTTTTGATAAATTAAATTATGCATTTATGATTGATAATCGAAAAAGTACTTTTTGAGTAAGTCATCGGTCATTTTCAAGACAGAGGATTGTGATGATTTTTAACTTCTTTCTTAACACTTAATAAATTTTACCTCTATATTTATACAAAATTAACGTACATTCTAGATTCTCTCAGTTTAGATTTCTTTATGGAGAAAATATATATTTTCCAGAAAACGTAAAAAGAAATCAAGTTTTATTTGATTTTTTTTTAATATTTGTATTTTATCCTCTAAAGGAGAGTTAAATTGGGACTCGAAACGTTTGGAAGACTAAACAGAATTTTTCTATTTGACTTAGTTAACTTTTTAATTATTGGATGAAAGTGTTTCAAAAACTTTTTTGTTCATATTTATAAATATTTTTTATTACCTAAATTATCCTTTGTGTGAATGTATGTATGTATGTATGTATACATATATAATATATATATATATATTATATATATATATTATTCATTTAATGAGTTTCTACAAGTTATCTTTTACAAAAACTGTGTCGAATAAAATTTATTAGACACATTTAATTATTTTGATTTAGTGCGATTTGACTTGCGATTTATTTAAAACATCCTCTTCATCTTGATGAAGAATAAGTAGAAAAGGGCAGACTTGTTTCTTGTACTCTCTCGAGGTACACATGCCTCGCCTTAACCCGAACAAGAATCCCGTATGTAATTACTATAATGATTTCGAAACTTACACGATGCGAAGATACAATCCGAAAAACAACGAGAAAACATAAAGCCAAAAATAAATAAAGCGATGTATAATGATCCAAGAAGATTTTGAATTTTTTAGCGTCACAATATGAGATTTTTGTGAATATGAAATGCACCATATATCTACCTACCAAGCCAAGTAACTACTACGGTAATTAAGTGGTTAGAAATAAATCAGTTGGATTAGATTTTTTAATTTTTTAAGAAGTATCCAAATAAATAAATTCTGTGAATTAAAATGGAAGTTATTTTAAAGGTAATTAGTTTCTTACTATATATAACTAGCAAACCCAACGAACTCCGTTTCGCCACTAGATGCTTTCGTGCGAAAGATGAAGAATTTTTTTGTTTGTTTTATATTTGAAAAGGAAAAATTTGATTTTATTACACAACAGTAATGAATTTATTTCGATTACAAAAATGAAGTGTTTTTTAGTTGAACTTCTCTAAGTAAATGAAAGTGAATTCGCAAATTATACTTTTCATTGAAGTGCTCTTTGGTAAACCACATTTTTTTTTTTTTGGTCTGACGTTAACACAAACAAAGCGGATGGTTTTCCAACTCGTGAACAGGCAACGTATAACTGCCCATGTAAAAAACAATGATTTTCTAAATAATCTATTTGAAATTTATCCCGCAAACACTAAGCGATTGGCCTTGCGACTTGTTAATTGTCATTGCGAACGCAAGACGAACTGGAAATTGCAATCGTTTGAAGTCAAACGGAAGACCAGTCGGAATCATTGGTATGTCACTCAATTGCTCGTTGACTTGCATACCATCAAACAAGCATAATTCCGATAATTTTCACTAATGTCATTACTCGAATTTTTAATTACGGTGCGTAAAGTTCCAGCAATTTGCATTAAGGCACGATGCCATGCACCACTAATTTTCCCGATGAAAACCCGACTTATTTATATATATATATATATATATATGTAGATATATATATATAATATATATATATATATATATAATATTTAATTTAGAAAGGCAAATTGGTTAAAAAATGTAGAACTGGAAATTAAATATTTGCTAAATTGGATTAATAGAAATATGAGAGAATAAGTTGAATACTTATTTAAGAATCAAAATAGTTAAAAATAATAATAAATAAAAAATTAAAAATAAAAGCGTCAGATTTTTTAAATTATGATCATGGAAATATGTCCTAACTTTACAACAAACATTAAACATGTTTCCTCCATAATGCACGCAGACCTTTCATGTCTTATTATAAATTTTTGAAGTCATATCAATTCTTCTTTTTATGTTCGGCATTGGAACAGAATGCCGATACAGGAAAAAATCATATTTAATTATCTTTAAAACATCCAAAAGCTCAAAAGATATTGCTGAGTTATGATAATAGCTTATTAATATTTACTTCGAAGTACTAACTCTCGTAAGAGTTTCGTAAGCTGAAAAGTTCTCGAATAACTTCGTAACAAAATATGATACTGACTTTTGTTTTTTGTTATAAGCTCTGAAATCTTTTAAAGGAAAAGTTATTACAGAGTTATTATCATACCTTAAACGCTTTGCATAAGTTACTTCATGGGATGAATAAAGATTTTCTTAAATATTACATTCGATATAAAAAACTTCGCGCCTTATGTAAAAAAGAAGTCGAAAGTGGGTTAAAGATTGTAACAGTTTATTAAATTGCTTTTTATTAATTAATATTATCATCTATTTAGTTCATGAACTTCCATATTATATTTATATTAATATGAGTTTTTTTCTCTGCACTTAAAATCTTATTATTTAGGGACTTTATGAAATATTTTGAATTCTAACTAATTCATGATAGTTGATTATTTATATTTTAATTATTTTTAATGTTTTAATTATTTTTATATAAATCCAGATTTATGACATAAAAATATATTAAAAGAAGTTACAATATTGATAATAAAATGCTCTTTAAAATATATAATGTAGATATTAATTTTATAAGATACTTTGAAATTTTAAATAACTCATATTAATTAAATTGGACTTTCAGAATTTAATTCTGAATTATGTCATAATTCTGGCTAATTCTTGAATTATAATATATAGAATTTATAGGTTATGAGTATTTTACACTTAAAACCTAATTTTCAAAAGGCACAAATGTCAAAATATTAGCTTGGGTAAGACTTCTTGGTTATCGAAATGCAACAGAAAGTTGCACTAAGTTCATATGGTATTTAAAATTTGTGCCTTTTCGCGGTTAAGTTAATTTTTAATCACGTTAATTTATGTTGTTAGTGTTTACATACTAATTTCTTCTTAATTAAACCATAATTTAATTAAAACATAAATAATAATTCTTAATTGTTTTCATTTATTTTTTCCAGGTATCAAAATTTACTCGTCCAGATAACAGCGATTAATTCTATAATTCCTTAGACGAATGCGGTTTTGTTTTAATTCGCAATTAAAATGATATCAAATTTAAATACAATGCGATAAAGAGGCAGGTGTGCCTTTGTGAGGAAACAAACTTAACAATGTTAATGTCGTGGGAATAAAAAAACTTGTGTTTGTGTTATTGAAGTGTGTCGGAAATAAAAACGATATTCTGGACTCGGTTTCGAAAATTTCTAGTGCCATGATATGGATCCTGATGGTGAGGAAAAGCTGGGAATGAGGTTTTGGATTAACTAAAAATAAGGTAGGTGGAAAAATTTTTAATGCCGAAAAACTACATAAATTTTATATTTAAATGTTATATGTGGCTTTTAACACGTTAATTGCCATGTCAGTCATATGTGTCTGACGCTAAGAAGTTCTACATGAGTCCCATATGAGCCCCACGTGGTTTGGTAAAAGGAGCAAAAAAGTCTCAACATTCGATCATCCATCCAGGCATTTTGTCATTTTTTTTTCTCTTGTACATTAAGTTTCCTACTAATAGAATTTATCTAGCAGTAATTTCTCCAACAATAATGAGTATGATTTCATTTAAAGTTTACATACAAATTTATTTTTTAACTAAAATTTGTCAGTAGCTGATTTCAGAAAAATCACTTGAAGTAAGAGTTGTATTGCATTTTCAATTCCTTACCCTCATATGGTAAACAAAAGCCATAAAAGGAATATAATATTACCGTACTATTAGCCTACATAATATTCGCTCAATATTGGAAAAAAGTGCCTTTGTGAAAATAAGATTACAAGAGTATTAAATTTCTTTTCCATCAAGGAACAGAAACGTATAATGATGTTAAGTCCACTTTTTATCGTCCTTATTTTCTCTTTGGCGTAATTCAATATAACATCTACTCGAGAATTCCTTTGCTCTGGTGTATATATGTGATTTGGACTTGAGAGGTTCTTCTGAAATATTTGTCTTATGTAGTTGCAAAGTTTTGTAGTACTCATGTGGTAATTTTCACTCTTATAAAGGATTTTTAAAAGGTTCCGAAGCCTTCAGATTGTCCTCATGTCCTCATATGATCTATTAAAAACGTTATTAGGTTACCAGAAATCTTGTTAGCTAGTATTAGCTTATTTACTTCTTAGTCGATAGAATAACTAATTTTTTCAATATATTTGATTTTATATGATATGAAGAACTATCTAATGCAATGCAAGAAACAATAATTAACCATTTTATTAGATTGGCAACTTAGTAAGTGCGGAAAATCTAATTTTTTTCACATAACTAAGTAACTTTATTTTTAAAAAAGCCTATGGATTTCTTATGAATGGATAGTAGACAATTCAGATGTCCAAGAATTAGGTTTTGACATTCGTTGAAAGATAGAAATGGCCATGTCAGTCATATGTGTCTAGGCAGTTCTGCAACAGCCATGTTAGACGTATGACTGTCTGACATACGTGGTTTTGTGGAAATCATTTTTTTTACATACTAAGTAACTTTATTTTGAAATCCATAGTCGATTTTGATTACTGACTTCTGCCATTTTGAAGCATCATTATTATCCTACTCGCATAAAACTTCTGGTTTTATTAGCAAAAAACTGAATCAAGAACAGTTTGGAACCATCATAATATTGATTTGTTTTAAATTCATGGAGTTTTTGGAACTAGATGTAATCATCTGTTTTGAAGCTAGGACTATATGCTGGATGTCACAAAAAATCCAAACCAAGCTCCAATGGTTTTTTCTGGGTGGCCAAAGATATGTTATGTCAATGGCATTAATCATGGTTTTGATTTGGAAATTCAGGACATTTTTTTAAACTGCCTTGTTTAATTTTGTGTAATGTACCCATCAGATTAGATTGTTTAATTGGTGATAACAATTAAAAGTAGACAATTCTTTTTTGAGCAACTTCAACTGGACGACTAGGTCATTTTTCATCTTTGAGTGAAAAATCACCTGAATGAAATTTAGCTAACCATATTTGATACTGCCGTTTATTTAAAGCTTTGTCTAAGTTTAAAATCATCTCATAACTTTGTCTGAGCTTAAGGGGGTTTGTTGTTTTTTTTTACAAAAAATGCAAGGTATTTGTTTTTGTTCTTTTCGAAATGTATTTATCATAGAGACATGCGGTTTTTTTTAAAACAAAATTACAAAATCATAGAATATTACGAAATGACACATTGAAAAGGACATGTGCATGAGGTATTATAATGGAAAAAGAGAGCAGCTGGCATACAATAGCTTGCGGAACGATGAAAAAACGGTTTCAGAGGATCATACATATAGATATATATATCTAAAACTTCGTCAAAAAAATAGATATTGAGATGATTTTTTTTAGAATAATTCTAAGGTTTTTAGCTTTCATAATATGAAAAAATCTCAAAATCGAAAAAAAAATAAAACCAAAAAACCCTTAAAATGCTTCTTCAACTTTGCAGAAATAAAAACCAATATATGACAAAAATTTTCGATATAAATTTGAAAAACTACGAAATCGATCAAAAACCTCTTGTTTACTGATGGACATCTAAATTGTCTATTATCCATTCTAAACAAGGAGTCTATAGGTTTATCTAAATATAGGAAAACTTGCCAAAACTCAAAACCAAAAGATCATAACTCTACAACTGCTTTACAAATCTCTTGTTTCTGTTTTTACTTCCTTCTCCAATTTCCTACAAATTATAAACCATGCTGTATTATATGTTTAATTACCCATCTGATAAATGGGTCAATAACAGTCACCTGTGCATAAACAGATTAAGTTTTAATTACTTTCGCAGAAATGTTTCAGGCGTAACTTGTACGAGTACTAATTCATTATCAGGCGCGTCGCGTTGCTAACTACTAACTCTCGTATAAGGCAACTAACTAACTAATACATTACCCATATGAAATGTCGCATGTTCAGTCGAAGTCTAAACCATGACGTTGAATGATCGTTTTGTTTTCTTAAAATTAATTTTAGTGATGGTAGGTTTTGTAAGAATGTGGAATACTACATAAAAACTTGGATAGTTTGCCTAGTTTTATGTAAGAGTTTTGGACGTCCATATTAGGGGGCGTCCATTAATCACGTGATTGATTTTATAGGTTTTTTTTGGACCCACGTGCCCCTTGGTAATACGTCGTGATATTTAAAACTTTTCAGAATTTGTTTTCGAATTTACAAAAAAATCGTATTTTTTTTTTTTTTTGAAATTTTGGATTTTTTTAAAATTTAGGCAAAAAGTAAATACAATTGATATCTTACTAGACCCCCCATGTGATCAATGGACACCTCCTTAGAAGTAGGTTTGCACTTACGAGGAGTGTGGTAATTCAAGTAATCAATATTTTTTTATTGCAACAAGATTCCAGGTTCTACTGGCGTCTTAGATAGCTCGATTTCAAACAGAGTGATTTCAGTTTTTATTTGAAAATATCGATCATTAAATATGATTTCTGGTAATAACATTCTGGTAAATTATTTATATATATATATATATATATATATATATATATTATAGATACCTAGTAATAATCTCACCACATGGATAAAGACAACCACATGGTTTCCTTTTAATAATACCTGGTTTTAGGAATGATATCACATTGTTTAAAAAAGACATGTGCTGCATACATTTTTTTTAAAGTTTAGTATACGATCTCATACTTCTTACTTAGTTTATTCGACATACTTAAAAGCAATTTTTAAAATTTATTATAAAAGTATAAAAATCCTTGTAAAATTATTTTAAAAAATTTATTCGAATTCAGTTTTCTTGCTAGAGCTTTGTTATATTCTTTGCACGTCCGGGGGCATTTTTTATAATTATTGTAAATATTCATTATTTTAAATATTTCATATACACAAATTATTTTAATTATTCATGATAACATCAACAACACATTATTTTGAAAAAATAACATTTTTCTACTAATGCTCGTGTTGGTACCACACTTGTAATTCAGACCATAAGCTAATCAACATAACAATGTGTAGTATTTACTTGTAAATAAGTTGCACTGTTTGATTTTCCAATGTATGTAAGCTAAATATTTCGAAATGATTACATTTTTTCTAATATATTGTTTGTTTCAAAAAATAATCTGCTACGACCTCAACATCGCTCGTTTGATCTGGATTGTGAAAAAATTAGGCACAAAATTTGTCAGCCGAACCCAAAAATGTGTTATTCGATTTTTCACTAAAAATTACATTCAATAGAGAAGTGTATTAATTGTTTATTGAAACAAATTTTACCATTATTAAATTATTACAAGTTTTTTGCATATTTCATATGAGTCTTACAATTTCTAGTGTTCTATCAATTCCTCAACTTGTACTACTTTACCATTAAGAAACTTCTTAAGATAAAACTTTTAATTTTTTTT
>NW_020537324.1:12996852-13104108 GCF_003426905.1 Ctenocephalides felis | reverse complement strand
TAGTGTGTTTGTGCATAGGAACATGCCTATGAAATGCACCTGCTTTTTCTGTATTGTTTATATCGCGGGATAACTGCTGGTTATTGCCGTCAAGTTTGCAGTAAACGCAGGGGGTAAAAAACCTACCTTAAAGGATTATTTTTTTAATAAATATTTTAATAAATACGTACAGTTATGTTTATGTATAAATATAGTAAAATATTTCATTATTGATAATAAAATACTTTTTTTGAAGTAATTGATATTTTTATTGTTCTTATAAGGAACACATTTGAGTATAAATTTTTATTATTTCCTTAATTATTTTTATGTATATATATATATATATATATATATAATATATATCTATTATATAAAAATAAGTCGGGTTTTCCTTCCTGACGATATAATTCCAGAACGCACGAACCGATTTCGACGAATTTGTATTCGTTGGAAAGGTCTCGAACTCCGTGAGGTTTATAGCAAAGAAAATTGAAGAGAGATTTCACAGAAAAGCGGAAAACACTTTCTTTTTTCACATATATTAAATTTCAACAGCAGACAATTTTTTTCTTCGTCTTTTGTTAAATGGTTACATAAAATGAAAACATCCGGTGGTGAAACGGAGTTCGCCCGGTTTGCTGGTTGTTTATGTAAATATGTAGTTAAAATTGAAAAAAAAAATATAAATGAAGAAACTATGAAATATTGACAAAGGTGATGCATGCAAACAATGATCACGCCTTTAAGTTATATTTTAATAAATTTATATACATAATTAATACTAATTATTGTTCATATAAATATGAAAATTCAATAGTGTCAAATACAACTTAAAATTTAATAATAATGGATAGCGTACGTATTATGAAATCATTTTGACGATGCATGGATCCAAAAATAATTTTATACAAGGTAATTATGTAATCGTTAAAATTGCAATGAATAAATTATGGTTTTGATGATATCTAATATAATATTCATAAATACAAATTATTTGAAATTATTGTTAATTTATTTGGTAATTAACTTTGTAATTTTAATCATATTAAGGTTTGATTATGTGGTCTGATTAATGTGGGCCACTCTTATTATAGAATTATAGAATATATTTATTAATAGAATAAAATGGACGAGTTATTAATTTCCATTTACTTAACTTATACTCAAATTAATTGTATTGAAATTATCTTGAAAATCAAAATATACAGATGATGTTCAGAGCCCTTGGTGTGATATTCTGGCGTATCTTATATAATTTATATTTAAATAAATGTTTTAATATTTTTCATCATTGTTTAATTATATTTGCCCAATATTATCAAGTTTGGAAACGCATAAATACAGATTTGTCTTTTTTTTTAAATTCAAAGAACTGGCTGCTATATTCACCTAAAAATTATTAGATAAAATACTTTTCATTTTAAGCTCGCTTACAATATAAAATATATAATATTACTCAACTATAAATATTGAAGCTATACCGAGAGCAAAAATGAGATACAAATTATTGTTATAGATTTATAGGATAATTTACTAGAATGACTCAAAAGCAGCAGATACAATTCATCCCATATAAAGTTAAACATTTTTTTACATCTTCCAATTTTTAATGACTTCACAAATGTGAGATTTAAAAATAAAACAAATAAAACATCTCTATGTTTATTCCACGAGTGTCAGCATGGGTTGTTTACTACAGAACACTTTATAAATAAACACCTAAAAGTTCGTGGATAACTGAACATACAAATCTCCAATGTAGTTTGAAATTTATTACAGTTGACATTTGAACAAATATGAATGTTTTGGTAGCAGTATGGAGGAAGTTTAGAGGCAATAAAATATAACAAAACACCAAAATACACTCGGCGAAGAATTTAATCGAAAGTAGCCAAAGCTATAAAACTTAAAAGGCTCGAAGTATTAAAGATTATAACGCAGTCAATGTATTATGTTACCACATTACTTTTTTATTGATGGGAAGTTAATAAGTCCAGTGGTTGGATTTATTACTCTATAAAAGAGTGTTTATATTGACATTGAATGGGGTTTTTGTATTTTTATGCCGATAAAAAATATTTAACCGTAATGTAGCATATTTCATGAAGGCGTGTGTCATTAAAGTCAAGTGTAAATATTTCTTTAAAATTTACATGAACTTGCGGAGTAAAATGTTGAAAACTAATAATTATTATAAATGAAATTTATTATCTTCATTCTAGTTATTTTGTTCCAGTTGACAATTGATTTCGCCACCAAACTACTTAAAGTCCAATACTTTAAGTTTTAAATTTATATATGCATAAAAATTGAAAAAATAATTTTTATATAGTTCAGCCAAACTATTAAAAATTAAGTGTACAATATATATATTACAGTCCCACACCTTGTCGAACCAAAACGCGCTTTAAATGTCCTGAAAAAAAATTTTTGAAAAAAATATCTCACATTGTTTGTGAAATTACGAGCTTTTGGGTCCAACCTAGAGCTTTTATGCAATTATGACTATTATTTGTGTTTTTATAGTTAGTTTTACTAATTTTGTTTATTTAAACTCTGGAATATTAATTGTGCATAATATTTCTAGGACCACAATAAAAAACATTAACACAATTGCTTCAAGTTTTCAAAATTAAGATTTTTGTTATAAACTATAAATTTAAATTTTCTAAAACCGATCGACATTGAAACCCTCTCTTAAAAAATTATACTAAACTGTGGGCAAGTTTCAATTTCATCATCAAAATTTGGCGCATTTAATCAGAATTAAATCAGAATAGCAAATACTTAAAAAAATTTTGAAAAAATTCGACTAATAACAGAAAAGTGACACGGTTTTTGCTAGCGCATTTTAGTTTTTTTTTTTTAGGTTTGAATATATTCATAATTAAATGTTTTTTATTGTCTCTTTCATTTACAACTGTCCAGTTAAAGACATATAATAAATTTTTATTTCATCAATATACTATATTGTTAGCACTAAAATTCGAAGTATTCTAGTAGCATATATGAAAAATAAACAAATCACACAGTATCACGATTAATATTTTATTATTTTTTCGTGTAGAATAATAAATTTTTATTGTTTTTCATTCAAAAATCAAAACATACATCAGTATCAAAACCGAAAAAAATAAATTGAACTTGGTATTCTCTTGGATGAACGAGTTTTCCCATATGAAAATATTTGTTCTATTTGTAAAACCTTTCATTCATTGTTATCACAGAGGATTGAATAAAAACATCATGGTATAAAACATTTTTATTGATTTTAATTTAAAAATGTAACACTTTAGATATTAAGTATTCTGATAAATCATTTTATATCACTAACCTATAGCTGAAGAGATAAAAAAAAGCTCAAGGTGCAAATCTATAATTATTTCATTATCTATTTTTTCTTATAATTACTAGACTTATTATACATGCAGCAATAAATTTTATAGAATAAAATATTACGCTAAGTTGCGTTTCTCTATTTTCTCTCGTATGAGATATTTGCATTTGCATCGAGCAATAAACTAAAAAGACAAATTATTAACTATCGTGTTTCTATATAGCTCGTAAGATCGCCGGCATTTTCTTGTCTGTTAAACCGCATTAATTAAATCGTATTCTTGACATGTACACCTAGCAAAATCACCTGCATATTATCCTTGGAAGGTATCAGAAATAGAATATATGAAGTCACTTAAAGTTTGTAATTAATAGTATTATTTTGAATAAATAATAGATCTGAATCTAAAAAATAAGCTGGAGAACTTGCCGCAAAATAAATTGGAGAACTTCCCGCACCGTAATGAAATATTCGAAAAAAAAATTAAAATTTTGAAACTAAAAAAAAATCCTTCCTTAAAAAGTAATTATTTCTTCAAACTCTCGACACATATAAAATTTTTTTGAATCAGATGATCCATTTTCTTTATACTGCTATTTTGCTCCGTATCTCCGAGACGGCTGGACCTGTCTTTGTCAAAAACTAATCAGCACATCTCTCCTATCAATACAAATGGATTGCTTTTTTAATCAGCAAATTAGTTGATCCGTAACTCTTGAAAACGTGTACGAAAATTTGTATGCCACATACATACACATACACACAATTTTGTTAAGGAATGCCAAAGATATGCAAAAAAAATATTCGATTTTTTGACGATTACTATAACTTACCCTATTGGTTGTTAAATAACGACTAGTCTTATAAATAATAAGTAATGTAAAACAATATATTTGAGAGCAACTACATGTTGTATAAGATAAATTAATAAGTGATCAAAATTGATACTCCAAAACTTTATTAAACATTTTATTCTCCATCTATTCAATTATCAATTGCACCCGCAATGATATCTACATCGTCGATCTAACTTTATTTTCACTTAATTAAGTTTCTTTGAAAACAGCAAAATTCATTAATAACTGTCAACCCTTACTCAATAAATGGAAACTCTCTCCCATAGATGAAAAATCCAGTTCGTGTTAAAAAGACAAGAGTATCTGTATAGACTTAGCAAAAGTAATTAGGGGTGTGGAATTTCGATGAAAAGGGTACTTCAGTGCAAAAAAAAGGGTTTAGGGATGTAACTGATCGTATAAACTCCACTAGGGGATACAGATGATATAGAAATATCAGTTTCGATGTAGCTATTTGCAGAAAATATTATTTTGCAAAATCAGCACACTAATTTTTTAGAATACTTCAGAATAAATCATTTGCAAGTACAATGTATTAGAATTCAATTTGTTTATAAATTAATTCGATTGAACCACTTGTTGTAGATCTAGCATACTTTTAGATATTGTTTTAAGCTTATTGAATTACCACCAAGTAATTACCAAAAAACGGCCTGGCCAAGAACTAATTATTACATTGGTTTGAGTTATTATTTGGCAAGAGTCATCAAAAATAGTCCTTACCTAGTTTTATCAATAGCTTTTAAATATTCGAAAACCAAAGGTTAAAAAACTTATTGTTAATTATCATATCAGCGGTATAAAAAAAAAGCCAAAAAGAAATGATAATTTCAGAAGCATTTCTAATAATTAATAAAACTCGTGGTGCATGGCACCGTGCCATAAAGCAATTTGCTGAAACTTCCCGTATTGTAATATAGAATTTCCAAAAGCTTCAGCCAAAAATTCTTCATTATTTTAATACGTGTATATTTTTTTTAAATCATTCAAACCGAAGCTCGGTTTTCTCAAAATTGGCATTTTTAGCACTTTTTACCCCATATGTTCAAAACCACTGGGAAAACTCATATGTCTCCCCATCAATAGCAATCGAGTGTTTTTTCATATCTATTAATCTGTGTTCTCGAAATCATGAACGAAAAATTGTATCCACACATACAATCACTTTCACACACATAGATAAATCTATTATTTCTAAAGTATGTCAAAATGTTGAAAAACCTTTAAAACGTGAAGATATGCAAAAGTTTTAATTTTTATTCAGTAAAATTAAATGCATTTAAATTTTTATAATTTGTTGATCTTTATCTTTATTCACCTTATCTAGTTAAGTTCATAAACTCTATAACTTCATATAATTAAATAATTCATTAACTTTTTTTATTTGGAAATTTGCTTTATTTGACTTAAATACATACATTGATTTTTATATAAAGTTTCAAATTGTACACACCTATTCTAGGTGTATCATTAAAATAGGTGTATACAATTTATTTCATTATTTTGTCACTTCTTCAGATAAATTGCTACTTTAAATTAAACTTTTATATTTGTTCATGATGTTATATTTATGACAATAAATGTTCCATATGTTCTTGATTATTTTAAATTTGCAGCAAGGGTTGTAAGTTATAAATTAGATTATACAATCTATGAATGTATTATTCCCAGAGAGGCATGCAAACCTCATAAATCGCGTGATATACTAACATGCTACATATAACGATTACGATAATCTGTTTTCCTTTAGTTATTCTAGTAATTATTTCTCATATTTATCCTCCACAACGTATCCTTCTTGCCTTTTGAAATATGGCCCGATTCTTTCCCGATATGAAAATATTTTAACGTCATTTTGTTCAAGATTTATTAGGTCGCTGTTTTCTAAATATCTCATGCATAATGAAATGAGTTGACGTTGGAAATTGAATTTACTATGAAGTTTTTTTTGGAATAATATATAAATAATTCATCGTTTAATATTAATATTAGAAATATTGTATAATAAAAAATATAAAACGTAGTATAGAACGTGGTTCAAAGTCCAACATTTTTGTTACATCGTATATATTTTTACATTGTTTTATCATAGTATTTTATTGTATTTATAAAAATGAGTTGTCTGTATGTCTAGATCCTATGCATTCATAAACCATTGATCTAATGGTCGTAAAAATTTAGGACGTTTTTAGGTACATACCCCATTTCCATACCACCCCTAAGAATATTTTGGGTCAATATTCATTCTTTTTTTGTATAATGCGTATACGAAAAGAACACATATAACTCTAAATTTCGACCTTCTTACCACAAACCCCTATTTTGTAAAAATTATTATAGTAGTTACATAATTTTTCATCTCGATTTCCGTCAGTGAACGCTTTTGATCAAATTTCCATTGAGATTTTGTTTAGATTATGAAAAATTGTATATAAAAAATATAATTAACTTCCCGTAGGGTAAGTTGTAGTAATCGCAAAAAAATGAATATGAAAATTTTCATATATCTTTACGTTTCAAAGGTTCCTGAATATTTTGGCATACCTTAGAAAAAATGGATGTATGTGTGCGTGTGTGTGTGCGGATACAAATTTTCGTCGACGATTTCGGAAACACCAATCAACCGATTTGAACAATACAAAAAACATTCGATTTGTATTGATAAGGAGACGTGCTGATTAGTTTTTGGCAAAGGCAGGTCTAGCCGTTCCAAAGATACGGGGCAAAAAGTGCCAAAAATGGTTCAGTTTTTAAGAGAACGGAGTGTCCGAATTTAATAAGTCAATAAACATTTTACTTGTATTGACAAGATGAAGAACAGATTAAATTTTTGGGAAGGCAAATTTAGCAATAAAAATAAGTTAAAAAAAAATGTGATTTAGCGGTCAAAAATGTTTATTGAAGATATGGTAGAGTGTAAATACCATATGTAGGTTTTGCTTCAACTTTAGGGTGTCAATATACAAGTATTTACAGACTTACAGCTGGGTATCTCGAATTCCGTGGTAAACTTGTTATAATGACTAGACTAATTTTAAAATTGTACTATCAAAAAATCTGCAATTCACTTGTTTTAGATACGACAATGATGGCGGAACTTTCTATTGGCAGACCTTTAAGCTTTGCTCTACCCTATATTTATACTTATATATTACTATAATATCTACAAATATACAATTTCAATGTGCAATTTCCAGTCAAGGAAAATTAACGCGTGTGAATAATTTTCACAGCGCATTACGAGCACAAAAACAAACTTCTCACACGCAACATTACATGTTTCACCTCAAACGCGAGTAATTACTCCACATAACGTACCTTAGACATAATTTTATACCTTAAAAACTCAAACATGTTTAACATCTTTAACTATGTGCTATTGAAACGATATAAAATAAAAGTCAACTTATTACTTTAGCAGCAGACAGGTAGTTGAGGTGAGAAATAGGCAATCGACGGCGATTTTACATGCTGCCTTCAATCGAATCTGAACATCTATGTTCTTCAAGAAGTAATGTGCAAAACGCATAAATCTTTTGCAGGATTGTTAAAATGATTCTTTGAAAAGATAACGATAAAACTAATTTAAACGTGGGATCCGAGCATCCAAGTAAATATTGCTGAGCTTTTTCTGATAAATTCCAAAGATATTCGCAATTAAATAAGGTAAACATACTTGCTTTGTTTCAGGGATCATTATTGTTGTTCAATTGATTACAACTACAAATTAATGGTTACAATGTATACTTTAATTTTTTATGGAAAGCACATGGAACAGGACAGCTATAGAGTTGAGATGTTAGTTTTCAATCAATTTACAGACATGTTTAATTATATTTCATTGATTTCTTCAATTTGATGCAGCAATGCCAGAGAAAGGCTAGTTGGAAACACTATTAGATTTAAAACTAGAAATGCTATTTTTAAAAATAATATCATATAAGATTATTCACACTCATATATTTTTTCAATAAACTAATCCTAAGAAAAGATATTTTTCTTCGGATTTGTTTCCCGTGTTTGGTTTAACGATTCGATTTAATTTCCGATGTTGTTGGTTTAATTTTATTAGTACAGATAGATTAATAAAATATATTCAAATGTTTTAATCAAAGAATCAATGGATATTTTGTATGTGTGAAAATAGAGACTCTTAAGAAAAACTCAATAGGTTTCTTCACTTCGCTGGCTTCAAATGAATGCTGCTAATAGGCAAACCTACAGGTATTGCCAACTCGATAGGAAGAGAGTTGAAAATCATCTTTTTAGTTATTTTAAATTCGAAAATGTTATTTTGAATATTTAAACAAATTATTTAAACTCGACAGAGATATACTTTCCTCAAATTCCGTCGAATAGAATACGACAAAATAAGTAACTACTAGCAGACTTTACTTATTTTTTCGAATATTGTTTGAGTTTCTTCATATAAAATATGCAATTTTATATGAATTATGAAAAAGCAAATTTGAATCTACGGCCCTCTATTATACAATTTACAATCAATAATACTCTAATTTTTAATGTTTAATTATTAATACGTGCTTGAATTAAGCTATGTAAAAATAACCCAAAAATAAAATGCTTAGAATTTTTAATATTAGACTTAGAATGAAGATATTAATCTTATAATTTTATATCATATCTTTGAATTTAAAAATAATTTTAATGACTCAATCACTGGCTATATTTTCTCTCTATTTTTCCTGCTAGACGTACATTATTGGTTTTAAAAAGATTTTTTTAATAAAATTGCATCGTTTTAAAGGTAATCAACACAACAATTCCTATAAAGGCAACCTCATCCAATGATTCAAATAGAAATAAAAATTAATGAATGTTAAATTAACAATTGATTATTGTGGCTGATGAAAGCAATTTATTCTATCGATAATTTTACTTTATATATCGAACATGAAAAATAAATATAAATGCAGGATGTAAAATACAATGGGTCTATATGAATTAAAATGACTTCAATGAGAGCTTTTATAAATGTATTTGCACGAACTTAAAGACTATGTTAACAAACAAAATTATGGAAATTGTGCATAATTAAAATACCAGGACACATTGCTAAATTACTACTTTTAATTAAATTTTAAATTAAATTGAACCGTCAATGGCCTCTCAAATATTGTCAATTTAGCTTATAGGAATTCTTATGTATTTCTGATTGCTGAATAAAACAGAGTTAAAAAATAAAAAAAAAGCTGAAAGGTACCTTGTAAAAAATTACATGGGGAATGTATATAAGTGATTACATGCATAACAATTTCGATAAAAAAATTGATCTATGTTTTGATATATTTTATTGAGTTCAATATTTGATTTGAAATTCAAATACCGATTTCGACAATTTTGCATTCGTTGGAAAGGTCTCGGGCTCCGCAAGGTTTATAGCTAAGAAAATTAGTGGTGCATGGCATCGTGCCCTAATGCAAATTGCTGGAACTTAACGCACCGTAATTGAAAATTCGAGTAATAAAAATAATCAATAATTGTTTTAAATAATTGCAAATAGATTATCTTCTATATATATAATATATATAAAAAGTCGGGTTTTCCTTCCTGATCAAATTTTTCCTTTTCAAATATAGAACAAAAAATTTCTTCATCTTTCTCACGAAACCATCTGGTGGCGAAACAGAGTTCGTCGGGTTTGCTAGTTCATTTTTTGTGCGGGTAAGTTTTTCATAAATCAATAAACATTTATTAAAAATAATAAATGACAAAAATATGTAGATGTAATGACTATTATTGAAGATAAAAATTACATTATATAAAAAGTCTTAAAAAATTTAATTTAATAATATAATAATAATATAATTCTTAAATCCACGAATATTCCTGCATTTATTAAGCAAACTGTTTTATTCAAGAGTCACTAATTCCAATAGAGTTTTTTTTTAAGTTTTTGGTTTTTTGTTCAAAGTTATTACTTCCATATGTGGGTTCTTTAGCCCGATGTCTATTAACGTATTCACGGTTCAGGTGTAATTATAAACAATTCATCATCGTCTCATGTCGGAAAGAGAATTGTCAGTTCCATCAAGAGACCGCGAGACTGGCGCAAGTGAACCAATCAAGCCGTTGTTATTTGATATCATAACGAATTAGTGATCGATCATTAAAATAGTAGTGGGAACGGATTGGAAAAGATAATTTATCTTACACCACTAACTCGGTAGCTAAAACCAATCATCTTAGAGTCGTGTGCATCGATTTTTGTAGAGGAAACTGGAAGATTTAGCTAGCGATTTTAGGGATGCTTGGCTCCAGTAAGACAGTGTCACTTTTAAGAAGGTTGTCATTGAGGAGATGTTTTCATAAAATCTGAGGTCTCGGACAGATCAAATGGAAGATTTAACATCAGTAATAGCAAAAGTCGATTTTTCAGTTCAAACTGCATCAATTTCTGATAGACTGACCATCGAGTGTTCTTCGTTTTAAGGAACTATTATTAGTTCTGGTTGTAGTTCAGAAAAACTAAAAAAAACTATGAATTTCCATTACAAATATTTACGAGAGCAGTAACTCCTGAACAAAGATTTATCAATTTAAATGCAAGACGCTTCTTCGATTTTAACAATAAGTTTACTGGAACCCCCAAGGGTACTATATACAGTAAACACGCCTCTAGTTGCGCGCTATTATATTAATCAGATCAGAACCCGTTATGCACCTTACATCACGCACTACTAGGAAACAAGAAATCTAGAACCTGGTGGCAATATTCGTGTTGTTATCTTTGAGGATACACGAGAAGAAAATATATTAACACGTTTTTAATGATGACATAAAATAATCGCTTCCTGGATGACCGGGAGTATGACACAGAATTTATACTACATATTTTCAAGAAAATGCTTCTGAAAAAATTGGGTTATAATAGGAAGTAGTAGTATTTATATTTCATTTCTATCGAGAAAGGGTAATAATTGTATATACTAGTAGAAAAACTGCACTAAATTAAGTTCATTTAAAAGTTCAGAAATTAGGTGATTTTTAGGTCAATTTTTAGTGTTTTCGCCATACAACGTCTTTCATAAAATATCTGGTTTTTATTAGCTAAACACTAAATAAGATTTTATTTAACAAAATCATAATTATATTGTTTACCATTCAAGGAGTATTGTAAAGATCGCAAAGAAAAGTTAAGTGCAAGGTCAGGACTATTGTAGGAGAGAAATGGCAAAGCTTATGTATTTCGAAATGGAATTTAGAAATTTTTGAATGCAAAAGTTATTCTTACCAAAATAGCTTTGGATTTTAACAATAAAATATAAGTACATCTAAACAATACCAAATGTTTTCGAAAACAGCTTAAAATAGGCAAAATTGTATGGCAAATATACCAAATCATCCTAACCAAGTTCCAATAAATTTTTGAATACATTCAATAATGGAATACATCATAGTTCCTATTTGCTAATTCTGGCCGCTTTTTTAACTGCATTATTTAATTTCGTTGATTATATAATGTAGACATCAGAAACAGCTGATCATTGGGTTGATAATATTAGTTCAAAGTAGACAATTCTTTTTTCACCAACTGTATGGCCAGAGAGTGTTTTTTTTTTATCTTTGAGTGAAAAATGACCAGAAGGAAATTTGGCAAACCAGTTTTGACACTGTTGTTTTTTTAAGGCTTTGTCACTAGAAACAGCTCATAGCTTTTCGTGAGCTTAAGATGTCTTTATCTATATCTATAATGAACGCCAAACGAGAACTACGCAGTGGATAAAAAAACTCATTTTTTACTGATGAACATCTAATCTTCCTATTAACAAAATTAACAAAATGGTCCTTTTTATTTGAACTAAGTCAGCAAACCTAAAAATTCTATTTAAATCATCTAAGCTGAAACTCCAATTATCCAATCTAATAGTTATGTGCATTCTGAATGCGTAATTGAGTGATTAAAAAAAAAACTTCGTTTCTTAAGGCAAATTGCTGAAACTACCGAATTGCTACCCGTACCGAAAATATATATTTTTGGAAAACCTTTAAAATTTTTTGAAAACTGAAAAAATAAGATTTTTGAGAATTTGGAAATTTTTAAAAAATTTTTTACTCTTTTGAAAAATTTAAATATTTTTTTACTTCGATTTTTTTTACATACATACACACATTGACACAAACACACTTACGTACATCCGTTTTTTTATAAGGTATGCCGAAATGTTTAGAAAGCTTTGAAACCTAATAATTTTTTGTGATTACCCTAACCTACCCTACGGGAAACCATAAAACAGTACCATCTTTATCGTAAAAATGGAAAATTTACACAAGTTGTTCTTCGATACAATGTAGTATCCCACTAGTTAGCAATTTGCTTTACATATTTCCAATATTTCTATCCTCATCAAATCTCCACAAAATCCGGTTCTAAAGTGGTTTACCCAAGCGCCAACTCGCCAAAGCAAGTCACTTCCCTTCGGCCAGAAAGTGCTACCATTGCATAACGATTAACTATTGATTATCTTGACATTTTTTCAATGTGTTTATTATAAGAAGAACTCTAGACAAGACTGATGGAATAAGCCGATTAGAGAACCAGTTCAGACGAGTTTAAATCATATTTTTAGTAAAAATTCTGATTGAATTTGCAGGAAGATTAAGATTATTTTGCACGTCATAATTAAAGAGAAATTTGATTAACAATCTTATACGTGAGAGGTAGCATTAATTATACGGGTACTTGATTAATGGATGAAAAAAGTAACAACTATTTAAATAGACTCAAATTAGTATTATTCTAACATGTTTCAAGATGATTTACTTCTAGTATCCGAAAATCCGTAACATCTTTTAAATTAAATTAAGTTTGCAAAACAAATTTTACCTCCAAAAAATGCTTCTCTGCCACCAGCAAGTTACATTTATTTTTGAACTTTTAACTCTGTGATTACCACTCATTTCAAAAACAAATTATACTCTCATAATAATTGAAACTATTAATTATTTTCTAATCATAATAAACGAATTCACATACTCCTCTACCATTTACTGAAGTAAAATCGCCCATTGCAATTAAGTACACTATAAACTTAATTATCGGAAATAAAGTTGTTTGAAAAATCCAGAAAAGTTCATCAAGACAGATCATAATAAATCCTTACGATAGTAAATTAATCATAAATTATCAAGTATAATTACCAAGATGTTTAATTATTCAAAGTGTTTATATCAGTAATAAGTAAGTTATAATTGCTAATCTCTTCGCTAATAAATTTTAATTTATGTCTGGAAAGTTAACAGATGGTGTATAAGTTTTACTTAATTAAAATGTGTATTAGATTTTAATAAATTAATAATAATAATATAATTTATACTTTGAAGTTTAGCATTACACTTTTCTCACTAATATATAGCAATAAGAAGTGAATATTCTGTATTGAGTAAAAAAAAGTTGTAAGAAAAATTATTACATTATGCTTGGATATAATATTCATTGGATAAGCTTAGTTTTTGAATAATAATCAAATTATGTCTAATTTTTAATAAGTTATTAATAGATGTTGACAAGTGATTTAAATTAAATTCATTATCCTTGAACACGACCAAAACATTTAAATAAATTCGTAAATAAGTGAATAGATAAATCATGTAAAATCAGTAAATTTCAGAGAGTAAACAGTAAATCAAGTGATTTTTAGCTTTTCATTTTATACTCTATTTTTATGTAACTATCAAGTATTACCATATACAATTTTACTATCTTGATTAAATGCGCCAAATTTTGATGGAGCATGCCAATTCATATTTACGAAAGGAGGGCTTCTCAAAGTACACAAATTTTGAAAATTTTCAATTCATTGTTGAATACAAAGTCTTAATTCTTGAAAACTTGAAGAAATTTTGTCGATCCGTGGTATCATATTAACGGCTACGAATCCAAAATTTAAATGAACTAAATAAAAATTAAACACAATAACCAAAAAATGATCACAGGTTCACCAAAGCTCTAGGTTCAACTTAAAAGCTCATAATTTTCAAACTACATGAAATAATTTATTTTTCAAGATAGTTACGTAAATACGATCAATACTATCAGTCCATTCTGGGTTGATACTGAGTTCTGGGTCACCGTGTATATTATCGCCATAGTCAGAAAGTATGTCTATTAATGGTTTGCTATTGTTTACCTAATAGCAAGGTATTTTGAAGAACATTCGTATCACGAAATACGTAACTGGATGAAATAAATTAAAGACATTAGGGTTAATTTTATTTTAATACAAAAATATTTCAACCACGTATCATAAACATGATATCGCTCATATTAAAATCAAGCCAAACTCCAACACCACCTACTAATTAGACTCAAAGTTCTTGATACTGCACGCAATATATCACGTCTAGCTATTTCCTTCACCCAGTAACTAAATTAAATGTAATTTGTGCGTATGGCAAAACAACAATCAGAATCAGATATTATTTATACACCACGAAATACAGGAAGCAAATGCTTTAATTAGCGCATCGTTTACAGTGTAGGTGAACGCAAATAACGGTAGTTCATTATAGGATAAGAATCATCAGGAGATCAAACAAGTTATACATTGGTTGTCTTAGATCTTAAGATAATTGGAGTCGATTAATCTTGCTATGATTTTTATAAGAAAAGTTGAGTAAGCCTGATATTTTGTCCTTCATTACAAACAATCATTTACCAGTTACAGTGTACCGAAATTAAGGATTCTTGCATAAATGGAATTCTATTTTACATAGTACACTAAACGTTTTTATCAATGCATCTGTCTATTAAATAAATCACTAATGTTTTTCAAATAGCATGAACATTTTATTGACACAATGTGAGAATTGTATAAAACCAGTTTTTGGCATTCGCTATATTTTTGTAAATTTGTATCGCATAATTATTTGAAATAATGGTTTATTTATCAATAAATTTTTTAATGATTATTTTTCATGATGTGTTATTATTAATCAAACATGTTACAATCCATATCACAATAACCGTCTTTTATATTTATAGACTTTTCAATTAGTATTGATATACAATAATAAAATATGAATAAAGTAGAAATAGAAAATCGAAATAGAGTATAACGTGATTCATCAAAATATTTATAAAAAGGATTATTTTTACTTTACTAAATAAAAACTTAAAAAAAATATTGTTAAAAAACTACAATTACTCGAATATATAAATATATAAATACGAAATATATAAATGTATAAATGCGAACGTGTTGAAAAAAATAAGCTAGATAAATGTTTTCCATATAATTATTATTAACTTTCAATGGACACTTTTTTTAATAATGGTGGTGCATCAGTAATAAATATTATTAGCTAAGCTCAGTGTGAAAGCTTGACCCCGGATAAAATTGAATGCCATTGTTCCAATTCAAAAGTAAACAAAATCTTTAGAAGCTTATTTATTAGCGTTAAACTCTAAAATCTATAGAAATGTTAATATTATATCTCTAACTGCTATTTTAAGATCTGCCAATGTTATTCGGAAAATGCACCAAAATATTTTTTTAGGATCACATCATAGCTGTCTGTTCCGGTCCAAGTCTGAAAAAGTACATTTTGATTTTTTTAAACCAAACTTAGTATAATGCAGCTTTTCAAAATTATTCAAAAACCTTAAAAAGCTTTATTTCTTCATTCTACTATAGGTAAATGTTGTTTACCTCCAAAACCACTACTTCAAGATTATCCATTCAGATTTGGAAAATGCACGACTTCTCTAAAAGGATTTTATCAAACTCTCTGGTTCCAGCCTAAGCCTGGCAAAGCCCATTTTGAATCTTTTTAAGTGTAGCTCTCAAAATAATTTAAAATTTCGTTTTAAAATTTCATTTGATCACTATCTATATCATAAGTCGAAGTGCTTTAGCCTCCGGTAAGATTTTGCAACCTAGAGAATATAGCTCTTGATAAAAATTATTATTTTGTAATGGGCAAAAACGACTTTATCATAACTGTCTGCAAATATCTGATGTCCGCAATTGAGATTATTTTGAAAATTATCTAAAGAAAACCTGTAGAATGTAGCTTTTCAAAATATTTCATTTACCTCGTTTCATTACCCTACATCACAGGTCAAAGTGTTTAACCTCCGCCAACTACTTCAAGCCTTTGTATCCTCCATAGTTGAGCAAAATGAACGAGATTAATTCTTTCGATAAAATTATTATTATTTTGCAATAGGCAGAAAAACATCTGATGAAAGATTTGGTAATCGAGTTTATTTCGAATTTTTTGAAACAAAACTAAGCTTTTCAAAATATTTCATTTACAATCTCGTTTCGTTACCCTGCATCATAGGTCAAAGTGTTTAACCTCCACCAACTACTTCAAGCTTTTCTATCCTCCATAGTTGAGCAGAATGATCGAGATTAATTCCCTCGATAAAATTATTATTATTTTGCAATGAACAAAACACGAAACGAATTTATCATAATTATCAGTGCACCCAACCATCCCGTCCTCGGCTGGGTGCACGTTTAGCAAAAAGCACCACTGAGACGTCGCCATCAATTCATGCTCTTGCGCTGCCTTTGCGGGATCTTATCTCATGGCGAGATCGTAACGACGAGCCAACTGCAACTTTCTGATACTCTGCAATGCTTCGGTTATTAATGGAATTATTTATGTACTGAATGGTGGAGACAGGCACTTGAACGAATTGCTATATAGTACATACTATGTAACGTATTTTTATATATTTTTGTGCATTCCAATTAAAAATTTATAATATTTGCAAAACAAGAAAATAAAGACTAGTGGGGTGTATGGCATCGTGCCTTAAAGCAAATTGCTGGAACTTACCGTACCGTAACGAAATGTTCGAGGAATACTGAATGGTTTCAAATAGATTATTATTAATATTGTAACATTGTCTAATATTTATAAGAAAAAGTTGAAACATTTTTTTTTTCAAAATCAATTATTTTGTTAAGACAAGCAGAAAGTCTTTAAATCATTTAAATCGGACGCTTAGTTCTCTCAAAAACTGACATTTTTTACATATTTAGCTCCGTATCTTCGAAATGGCTGGGCCTGCTTTTGCCAAAAACTAATCAGCTCTTTTCCCTATCAATAGGAATCGAATGTTTTTTGAATCATTCAAATCGGTTGATCCATGCGCGCGAAAACGTGACTGGAAATTTGTATCCATACATACATACACACACACATACATCTTTTCTGGGGTATGCCAAAATGTTCGAGAAATGTAAAAATTTTCAATTTCGATTTTCGGCCCATTACAATAACTTACCCTACGGGAAGTTAAAAAGACCAGACTCTACGTATGCCGGCTCACATATTTAGTATTAATATAATATTATTAGGTTTTATTTATATCCACGATTATATTAGTTCAGTTGGTGACTGAGTTATATTAAAATAAGTAATATAAATGAATAAATTAATGTATAGCATTTCATTTCAAATCAAAATAAAAATAGATATGAAATCACTGTAACTTACAAACGTATTAAGTATATTCATATCTCATATCAATATTGTAATAACATGAGTAAAGGAGGATGTGAAGTTAAAATAAAATTATTAATTGATCTTTCATTTGAAATAAATAATCAAATGAAAAATATAATTATGTAAAAATAAAAAAAACAAAATATAATAAAGACACTAAAAGCAAGAGGACAATAAGGCGAATGAATAAGTATTGTTGTAAAAAAAAAAAACATATCATTAACGACGAAGATGTCTTTTAATAGCATTACCATAATCATAAGTCATTATTTTAATAGATTTTAGAATATCTCTTAATTAATAATATAATCTTTATATGATAGAAATTATCACAAGTGCTGGGGTATCTCTTTACACCAATAAAGCAATAATTAGCACAAAACTTTCGTATTAAAAGTTAAAGAAGATAAATACAGTAAAAAATAAGTGTTTGAAAAGCTGTTTAAACTCAAAGTTTTGCAAATTTTTTTTTGGCTTTATGTAAATTTGTGAAATATGGGCAATGCTGAAAACTTTGACTTTGTTGTATTCATGTTATTATATACAAATTTAATAAATATTTAATATATAATATACATCTCTATATAAATATTTTAATAAATTTAGAAATTTATATTTTAGTAGCATGATTAGTCTTATTTGAAATTATACATTGATTACAGTTCATTACAGTATGCAAGTAGATCAATTATGAACAATATTTAAATCGAAACATTTCATTTTTCTCATTTTTCTGAGTTTTTATCCGACATAGATTTAGGAGCAGTTGCGGAAGTCAAGCGCATATTAACTCAATATAAAACTTTTAGTAGACATTAATTTTGTCCTAGCTAATATAATATGCATTGATTATTATTATTTATATCAGATATAATTTCATAAATTACAAATTTGCAAATATCGGTTCATATCCTGCCTTTTATTCGCTTCAAAATTTAGGTTAATCTGGTTTATTAACGTTGAAGATATAACAAACAGTAAAAACAAGGCAATATTCTGATGCGATTACTACAAATAATTTATAACTGCGGATGTTTAATAAATACATTACTAATTAATTTCTTTGCAAATAAAATAAATTTGCTCATTCTATTTAACGATTTATGGAAACAACATGTAGCATACAAGAGTTGTTTAAACAAAAACTTAAACATTTATAACGGTTTCAAATTAAAAGCTCACATAAAGCATCTAATAACCAATTAAAGTTATATGCAATACTTTGTTATATAAAAGTCATTTAAGAAAATTACAGCTACCGTTGAATTGCACTTTTATTTACTTATTAACTGTAATAAGCAATCGTAAATCATTCCATAAAGCATGTCCCGTTTAATAATATAGGTACTTCACAATAAAAACTTCTGAACATTTAATTTTTTCTTCGCATTAAGAAGAATCCGTTTCTCATCCGGCATCTATTGATGTAGAACATGGATTTGCTTTTAACCAATTCATCTGTGAAAAACATTTCTAACATTCTGAATATAATTATTATTATAAATCTTTTGATGCAGTGTTATGTTACTCAGCTATTTCTGTTTTAATTACGAACATCGTTAGTAATAGATTTGAAATGATAGCCTGGTAACATAAATAGAGAAATTGCTTGATGTGTGGTCCAGGTAGTAATAAAAATAAGAAAAAAATTGTATCACCAGTTGTGAATGGCATTGTGCCTTGTGGAAAATTGCAATAATTTCCTAATCAGAGTAAATAATGAATTTAATTAATATTTTTTAATTTATATATTGGCCATCTATTAATCTGTCTCCTTGTCTGCATATTTTCATCTTCCTGTATACCTATCTATTAGTCAGCCTGCATACCAGTCCATCAATTTATTTATCTACCTATCCAACTGTTTACCTGTCTACCCGTATACTTATCTTTCCTCCCCACCTGTATGCTTACCTACAGATTGAGATGCAAGCACTATTTCATCTTAATACCGGCCATAAAACTGCCAGTAAATAAACAAACAACATTAAAATCAACAAATAATAAACCGATTGAAAAGAAGTCGACTCTCATAAATAACAATCTAGAGCAATAAAAAAATAAACTTCCGAAATTTCTACGTGGGCAGTCCTCTGGCCCGTACAATGACAGAGAAGAGAGTTCCCAAAAAAAGAAAATATTGAACCGGTCTGATTCTTTATAAAACAGGTGTGATACTTTATCACAACCAACTGACATGATGTAAAAAAAAATATTTCAGAGCAGGGTTTAATGAACGACATACGGCCTGCAAAGATTCTGTTCGAAGATTATTTTTTTATGCTATAAATAATAAATGCATAAGACAAGAAAAGTGTCGCCTAGGTGGAATAAATTGCTTTAAAGAGGAACTAATATTCACACGTTCTAATTTCATAAACTTAAACCGTTATGAGATCTAACTATTAATTTTTAATATTTTATTTTCCAATGAATTAACTTTTTATCTATAATATCACTGGGCGATCTGTATTTTTTGTTCCAACTTTATATATATTAGTTATAATAATTAGTAAATGTTTAAATTGAAAAACATGAAAACAATAAAAATTAAAAACAATGCAAGTGTTTATTAAAAAAAAGTCAGGTAAGTAAATTTTATATTGGCCATGAAGGTGACAATCTTCATGGCATTGAGCATTTACATGGCATGGATGCTACGCCTGGTAGAAGGGGTAGCGGAGAGTTTAATGGGACTTTTTGTCCATTTCTAAGAGTGAAGTTCGCACAACAACATGTTTAATAAATAATAAATAAATATATCTTCTTTCATTATAACTTAGTGTCAAATGAGTGATTGTAATAATAAGAACTCCAACAATTATATACGAATACAAAACAAATCAGTGTTTAATGCAGTCCATAGGGAGAGTTTCAATAACTACGTGACGCAAATACAAAATTTGCAAAGATAGATGCAAAATTCTATACTCTTTTGTGTTATAGAAAATATATGAAGTTAGACCTTCGAAGACGTTGCGGCAAATTATGAACAATTTTTACCCTGGACAACGGCAAAACTATAATAAAAACTTAGCTAATAAAAATCCCAATATATTACCTTCGCAACAACCATAAAGTTAATAAAGAAAAGCATTTCTAATTGCTACTTTGCTTGTCTGAAGGCAGAAGCCGTTTCCAAGTATGATTTATCACTTTGCTCTGACGACGACGTGGCGTCAGATACGATAGAATTCAAGTTGATTAAGTCAGATGTCAAGTTGATGGTGTGGTATGTGGAAATGATAATTTTTAATACATCATAATATTGTGACAACTTTGATGATTAAAGTTGTAGCTATTCAGAAAACATACCTTGGGAAATTATATAAATGATTAAAAAAGCAGTAATTAAGGGGGCGTTTCTCCGGTAGAATAGACCGAAACAAAGCGTTGTTATGGAAAGGCTATGTTACACTCCCTTTTTTTTTTCAAATAAATTCATAGTAAAACCTATCACAATTTTATGTAATTGCTGGGCAATCAAGCTTTTTAGATAATATGTTTCTTCGGACGTACTTTCGTTTTATTATATTGGCCTTGAAGGTAACAATCTTCATGGCATTAAGCTTTTACACGGAATGGTTGCTACCCTGGAGGGGGTAGTGGAGTATTTTGATAGTACTAATTGTTCACTTCTAAAAGTAAAGTCGGCTTAACAACATGTATAATAAATAACCAATAAATATATCTTTTTTCATTATAACTTAGTGACAAATCGGTGATTATAATAAGAACTGCAACAAATACAAACATGATAACCCAGCTACAAGGGTTAAATTATAACCCAATAATTTTTGAGTTTTAATAAATTTCATAACTACTTAACGCAAATACAACGTTATTATAGCTGCATCTTTTTTATGTGCATTTGTAACACATAGGTGAACTTAAATTTCAGGTCGAGACGTTTATTTTTATAATTTTTGTTAATTTTCATAAAATTGGAAATAAAAGTTCAAATGAATGTGAGAGACTATTTTAACCCGCCCTGCATAACATTTTCAGGTATTTGATGGGTAGTTGTAATTTTGCTATCAATTAAGAGCGAAGAATCAATTTAGACCGATACTTTTCGAAAACTCGGTACAATTCGGGACAAAAAATCTAAATCCGGGACAAATATTGCTTTTAGAAAAACCCGGGACACAAGGTGGAAATCTCGGAGAAAGCTATCACCTTAGTAAAAGGTCTGATCGCACAGCAAATACATAGCATTTTAACAGATTTTACTACAATTTATATGAAGAGAGGCGACAATTAAAATAAATATACTACCCTACGATTTTGGAAGAACTCCGGTAAATCAAAAACTTTTTCCTACACATAAAACGTACGGCTAATTACTGAAGCGTCTCTAACTTTTATAATTAATTCCAGCTGGAAGCTTTCGAAATAAAAATAATGATAACCTGAAGCCATGAATTATTTTCAGAGTATTAAAAGCAGAAGTTTTAACAATGGAGACAATGGAGGATATATATATATATATATATATATATATATATATATATCATAATGGTTGAATCATTATGAATGTTTAAACTTTACAATTATTGAAGTTATATAATTAAAATTAAAACATGATGATGCGCAATTAGTTTTTGTGTCTGAATTAAAATTCAACTTTTCGTAAATTATTTATTCTAAAAATTTAAATATTGTTTCATTAATTATTTTTTATTTATCTCTAAAGTCGTCAAAAAATAATTTCACATTTACTGCCTAAACTCTTGAAACTGAATTTTAATGAACAAGTTTTGCTAAATTGATGTATAAAACACTTATACGTTCCATAATTAAATTTCGCAGAATATTTGTATTTAATATAAACTTTACACCTAATTTAATCTTCATAAAAGCGTATTAAGTTAACTGTTTTTACTATAATCGTTTTCATATTCCACGATAATTTGCATATGTTAAGATTCGAGTAGATTTTATCGGAACTAGTTATAAAGTGTTAACACTAAAACGATGCGGTAGGTAAATATATATTGATAAATTAAATTTCCATTTTATTGTGCATTAAGAATAAAATCTTTATTGAATCACCTACGATACATAAATTATCGTTCATATCTATTATTCATGTAAATTAGTGCAATATAAATTGTATTAGGCTCAAAATTTTATTGCAAATCAGTAAGATTGTTCCGTAATTTTAATATAGTAACAATCAATATCTGATTTTATTCCTAATATGATTTATTCAAATTTATTAAAAATTAATTTGAATGATATGTTGACTGAAAATTACATTGAGAAAGAACTTCTTATAGATACTACACATTTTGTATTTGACAAAAATATCTAGGAAAATTTGATAATCAATAGTTTTAAAAAAATAAGAGTACTATAGACATTAAACCTAGTTATCTAACAATAAATTTAAAAGTGTATAGAAAATATTAAGAATAACTTTCTGAACTGCACATGATTATGATCTGAACAAAAATCTGCAGAAGGAGGTTTAAGAATATATAGAATTAGTAAGGTTGCAATGATCTAGCCTTCATAATGATTTTTGAATAATAGATTGATTAACAATAACCCTAAAAAATGCTTTCTTAGAAACTCTGGGCAAGTTTAAAAATTACTCAAGGCCTGACAATAAGTAATATTTCAAAATCAGTAAAATCTCCAGACAAATATGCTGATCAATATTTATGAAAGTGTATAATATAATAGAACTACTAATCATAGGGCCGACATTAATTTCTGAATAATTAATTGATTAACAATTACACTAAGTTACTTACTCTCTCTCTCAATCTATCTCTCTCTCTATCTCTCTCTCTCTATCTATCTATCTCTTTCTCTATCTATCTCTCTATCTCTCTATCTCTCTATCTCTCTCTGTAAATATATAATGATCAACAATTTGGAGAAAATTAAAAAAATGAGATCATTACCTGAAACTAATTTTGGAATAATATTTTGTTTGGCAAATAAATTAAAATAAAATATATAAGATACCCTCATATATTGTATATTATTAAAATCTCCATACAAGAAATCTCGATACAAATAAGATGATCAATATTTAGGAAAATAGAAGTAAAATATTCTTCAGAACTATTAATCAGTAATCCCGGCATTAATTTCTGGATAATACATAAATTAGCAATTACTTTACGACAAAATTTCTTTTTTGTCACCCAAAAAGTTCTTTAAAAACCATCCTCGTCAGCTCTTGGCCAGAAATCCGCCGACCTAAGCGTCTCACCTGCGAGTGCATTCGTTCTATTCGTGCAACTCTTAATGATGATAGTTAATAGGAAAGCCGGCGTTAACGTCCCGCAAATCATCAATTACAAATAGTAAAGGCAATGAATCAACTGCTAGAAGAAACCTGTATTGCAGGCAGACTTTAAAACACAAATTGTAATGGAACAAGTACTCTGTTTAGGAATTACAAAGTCGCAATCGCAAACTCTGCTTAATTTATATTTGTAACAAGACACATGGGTTGATGATGGGTGATTGCATATATGAATAACTTGGTTGGACGAATGATATCTGCATTTATTGGATAGATGGTAATAATAATAATAATAAATATATTTCAATAAATATAAACATGTACATAATATTTCTCATTTCGTTCCGATTTTTACCCGTTAGGTATATTATCCATCATATCTGGTAAAACAATAGTTAATATTTAAACTATAAAAGTTGTGACATAGTTGTGTGACCAAAAGGAGATTATTGGATAGATGGTATTGTTACATTATTAGTAATATTCAGCGTCCCTAATATAATATTTTGAGAGAGAACCGAGGGTCATTTTGTTCATCAGCAATAACATCTTGCAAGACGATCTTAATATATAGAGTTTATAGGCAGAGTAACTAAGAAAACTAACTAGTGTTTTATTAAAACTGGAAGATCATACAAATTCTATAGTTTCTCAGCTTCTTGATACATCAGTTTCAAGAAGACTGAAAATTCGCAAAGACAAAATGTTAAGATAAAATGTGTCTTCTACTATTCCAAAAGTTCTTACAAATCAGATTTGGTATTTCTATACAAAAGTTGGATATGCAGAATATTTTTGAGTTGATATGCGAGTCATTTATTATTATTCCCAAAACTCGTCCACATTAAATGAGCATCTGCTGAAATGTTATCTCCGAAATTTATAGCCTTAAACTGTCCATCGTCCGTTAAATTTTAATTGATTGTACACAATTTAAAGATTTCAACATTCGACAAAGAATTTTTATGGCATGCGAACAGGTAATAAAACAGTCGTTTTTTCTCCGAGAGCCAAAATCCATAATGTATGCGTGACCCGAGAGGTCAAGCGTTGACCCGCTTAAATATTTGATGTGGAGGAATATACAATTTGACTATGATTTCTAAAGAAATATACGTGTGAATTCTCAGACAAGGAAATAATTGTATGAAATAAAGATTTGAAGATTCATTTTAGTATTTATTGATTCCTAACTATAAGGGTAAATTTAAAAAAAAAATGTTAAAAGTTTTATCTTGAGAAGTTTCTTAGTGATTAGGTAATAGCAATAACAAGCTGAGGAATTGATAGAACACTAAAAGTTGTATAAAACATATGCAAAAAAACTTGTAATAAGTCAATGATAATAAAATTTGTTTTAATAAACAATTACTATTGTGTGTAATTTTAGCTTCCAATTTTTAGTGAAAAATCGAATAACACATTTTTGGGCGCGGATGACAAATTTTTTGCCCAATTTTTTTTATGAACCAGATTCAATGAGTCATCTTGACGTCGTAATAGATTATTTTATTAAGCAGAAAATATATCATAAAAATATAATCATTTAGAAATATTTAGCTTACATGCATTGAAAAATTGATTTAGTACAATTTATTTACTAGTGAATACTACACATCTAAATTACAAGCGTGATACGAACGATTAGCAAAAAAATCTTATTTGGTCAAAATATCAATGTGTTGTGATTATGTTACATAAATGAGTAATTAAATTAAAATAAATTGTGTTTATACAAAATAAATAAATGAATATTTAAAATAATTATGAAAAACGCCTCCAGACGTGAAAAGATTGTAACTCAAGCTCTAAAAATAAATTCAAACTGAATTTGAATAAATTTCTTGAAATAATTTTCCAAGAAACTTTATACTTTCATAAGAAATTTAAAAAAAAAATGCATCAAAGTGTACAAAAACACTATGTAAGAAGTGTGTAAGCGTATTTTAAACATGAAAAAAGTGTTTGCAGCACATTTCTTGAACAATGTGATATAATTCCTGAAACCAGGTATTATTAGAAGTAAGCCTTTGTCTTTCTAAGAGATTATTACTATGTATCTGTAAAAGTAATGTTATCACTAGAAATCATATTTATATATCGATATTTTTAAATAAAAACTAAAATCACCCTGCTTGAAATCGAGCTATCTAAGACGCCAATAAAACCTGGAATCTTGTCGTTGCAATAAAAAAATTGATTACTTGAACTATAACACTCCTCTTAAGTGCAAACCTATTTCTGGGAGCGTCAATTAATCACGTGAGGCTCTATTTCTAGTTTTCACTAGAAATCATATTTATAGATCGATATTTTCAAATAAAAACTGGAATCACTCTGCTTGAGATCGAGCTATCTTATACGCCAATAGAACCTGGAATTTTGTCGTTGCAATAAAAAAATGATTACTTGAACTATAACACTCCTCTTAAGTGCAAACCTATTTCTGGGAGCGTCATTAATGACGTGAGGCTTTTAGGGGGAGGGGGTGGTTTGACAAAAAATCACTAAATATCACGTGAAGGATAAGATATAATGTGTATTTATTTTTTGCCTGAAATTAAAAAAAAAAATCCAAAATTTTCAAAAAAAAATAGGTTTTCTTGTAAACTCGAGAAAAATTTCCGAAAAATTTTAAATATAACGACGTATCACCAAGTAGGAGGTGGGTCCAAAAATCACTAAAAAATAGATGGCTTGATTAATGGACGCTCCCTAATATAGACGTATAAAAATACTTAACTGGTTGGCAAAATAATCTAACAATAAGTTTTTATATAATATTCCGCATTCTCAGAAAAACCTCTCACCATCACTAAAATTAATTTTAAGAAAACAAAACGATCATTCAACGTCATGGTTTAGACTTCGAGTGAACATGCGACATTTCATATGGGTAATGTATTAGTTAGTTAGTTGCCTTATACGAGAGTTAGTAGTTAGCAACGCGACGCGCCTGATAATGAATTAGTACTCGTGCAAGTTACGCCTGAAACATTTCTGCGAAAGTAATTAAAACTTAATCTGTTTATGCACAGGTGACTGTTATTGACCCATTTATCAGATGGGTAATTAAACATATAATACAGCATGCTCTATAATTTGTAGGAAATTGGAGAAGGAAGTAGAAACAGAAACAAGAGATTTGTAAAGCAGTTGTAGAGTTATGATCTTTTGGTTTTGAGTTTTGGCAAGTTTTCCTATATTTAGATAAACCTATAGACTCCTTGTTTAGAATGGATAATAGACAATTTAGATGTCCATCAGTAAACAAGAGGTTTTTGATCGATTTCGTAGTTTTTCAAATTTATATCGAAAATTTTTGTCATATATTGGTTTTTTATTTCTGCAAAGTTGAAGAAGCATTTTAAGGGTTTTTTTTGGTTTTTATTTTTTTTTTCGATTTTGAGATTTTTTCATATTATGAAAGCTAAAAACCTTAGAATTATTCTAAAAAAAATCATCTCAATATCTATTTTTTTGACGAAGTTTTAGATATATATATCTCTATATGTATGATCCTCTGAAACCGTTTTTTCATCGTTCCGCAAGCTATTGTATGCCAGCTGCTCTCTTTTTCCATTATAATACCTCATGCACATGTCCTTTTCAATGTGTCATTTCGTAATATTCTATGATTTTGTAATTTTTGTTTAAAAAAAACCGCATGTCTCTATGATAAATACATTTCGAAAAGAACAAAAACAAATACCTTGCATTTTTTGTAAAAAAAAACAAACAACCCCCTTAAGCTCAGACAAAGTTATGAGATGATTTTAAACTTAGACAAAGCTTTAAATAAACGGCAGTATCAAATATGGTTAGCTAAATTTCATTCAGGTGATTTTTCACTCAAAGATGAAAAATGACCTAGTCGTCCAGTTGAAGTTGCTCAAAAAAAAATTGTCTACTTTTAATTGTTATCACCAATTAAACAATCTAATCTGATGGGTACATTACATAAAATTAAATAAGGCACTTTAAAAAAAATGACCAGAATTTGCAAATCGAAACGGTGATTAATGCCATTGATATCACATATCTTTGGCCACCCAGCAAAATCTATTGGAGCTTGGTTGGGAATTTTTGTGACATGCACCATATAGTCCTAGCTTCAAAACAGATGATTACATCTAGTTCCAAAAACTCCATGAATTTAAAACAAATCAATATTATGATGGTTCCAAACTGTTCTTGATTCAGTTTTTTGCTAATAAAACCAGAAGTTTTATGCGAGTAGGATAATAATGATGCTTCAAAAATGGCAGAAAGTCAGTAATCAAAATCGACTATGGATTTCAAAATAAAGTTACTTAGTTATGTGAAAAAAAATGATTTCCACAAAACCACGTATGTCAGGCAGTCATACGTCTAACATGGCTGTTGCAGAACTGCCTAGACACATATGACTGACATGGCCATTTCTATCTTTCAACGAATGTCAAAACCTAATTCTTGGACATCTGAATTGTCTACTATCCATTCATAAGAAATCCATAGGCTTTTTTAAAAATAAAGTTACTTAGTTATGTGAAAAAAATTAGATTTTCCGCACTTACTAAGTTGCCAATCTAATAAAATGTTAATTATTGTTTCTTGCATTGCATTAGATAGTTCTTCATATCATATAAAATCAAAATATATTGAAAAAATTAGTTATTCTATCGACTAAGAAGTAAATAAGCTAATACTAGCTAACAAGATTTCTGGTAACCTAATAACGTTTTTAATAGATCATATGAGGACATGAGGACAATCTGAAGGCTTCGGAACCTTTTAAAAATCCTTTATAAGAGTGAAAATTACCACATATGAGGATTACAAAACTTTGCTACAACATAAGACAAATATTTCAGAAGAACCTCTCAAGTCCAAATTACATATATACACCAGAGCAAAGGAATTCTTGAGTAGATGTTATATTGAATTACGCCAAAGAGAAAATAAGGACGAGAAAAGTGGACTTAACATCATTATACGTTCCTGTTCCTTGATGGAAAAGAAATTTAATACTCTTGGAATCTTATTTTCACAAAGGCACTTTTTTCTAATATTGAGCGAATATTATGTAGGCTAATAGTGGGTAATATTGTATTCCTTTTATGGCTTTTGTTTACCATATGAGGGTAAGGAATTGAAAATGTAATGAAATATCTACTTCAAGTGATTTTTCTGAAATCGGCTACTGACAAATTTCGGTTAAAAAATAAATTTGTATGTAAACTTTAAATTAAATCTTACTCATTATCGTTGGAGAAATTACTATTAGATAAATTCAATTAGTAGAAAACTTAATGTACATCAGGAACAAAAGACAAAATTTCTGGAAAAACACTATTTCTTATGGACAGAGATGGTCGTATATTGAGACTTTTTTGCAACCAACATGGGGCTCATGTAGAACTTCCTATCGTCAGACACATATGACTGACATGGCGATTAACGTGTTAAACGCCAGATAAAACATTTAAACATAACATTTATGTAGTTCTTCGCCATTAAAAATTTTTCGACCTACCTTATTTTTAGTTAATCCAAAACCTCATCCCAGCTTTTCCACACCATCAGGATCCATATCATGGCACTAGAAATTTTCGAAACCGAGTCCAGAATATCGTTTTTATTTCCGACACACTTCAATAACACAAACACACAAGTTTTTTTATTCCCACGACATTAACATTGTTAAGTTTGTTTCCTCACAAAGGCACACCTGCCTCTTTATCGCATTGTATTTAAATTTGATATCATTTTAATTGCGAATTAAAACAAAACCGCATTCGTCTAAGGAATTATAGAATTAATCGCTGTTATCTAGACGAGTAAATTTGATACCTGGAAAAAATAAATGAAAACAATTAAGAATTATTATTTATGTTTTAATTAAATTATGGTTTAATTAAGAAGAAATTAGTATGTAAACACTAACAACATAAATTAACGTGATTAAAAATTAACTTAACCGCGAAAAGGCACAAATTTTAAATAACAATATGAACTTAGTGCAACTTTCTGTTGCATTTCGATAACCAAGAAGTCTTACCCAAGCTAATATTTTGACATTTGTGCCTTTTGAAAATTAGGTTTTAAGTGTAAAATACTCATAACCTATAAATTCTATATATTATAATTCAAGAATTAGCCAGAATTATGACATAATTCAGAATTAAATTCTGAAAGTCCAATTTAATTAATATGAGTTATTTAAAATTTCAAAGTATCTTATAAAATTAATATCTACATTATTATATTTTAAAGAGCATTTTATTATCAATATTGTAACTTCTTTTAATATATTTTTTATGTCATAAATCTGGATTTATATAAAAATAATTAAAATATTAAAAATAATTAAAATATAAATAATCAACTATCATGAATTAGTTAGAATTTCAAAATATTTCATAAAGTCCCTAAATAATAAGATTTTAAGTGCAGAGAAAAAACTCATATTAATATAAATATAATATGGAAGTTCATGAACTAAATAGATGATAATATTAATTAATAAAAAGCAATTTAATAAACTGTTACAATCTTTAACCCACTTTCGACTTCTTTTTTACATAAGGCGCGAAGTTTTTTATATCGAATGTAATATTTAAGAAAATCTTTATTCATCCCATGAAGTAACTTATGCAAAGCGTTTAAGGTATGATAATAACTCTGTAATAACTTTTCCTTTAAAAGATTTCAGAGCTTATAACAAAAAACAAAAGTCAGTATCATATTTTTGTTACGAAGTTATTCGAGAACTTTTCAGCTTACGAAACTCTTACGAGAGTTAGTACTTCGAAGTAAATATTAATAAGCTATTATCATAACTCAGCAATATCTTTTGAGCTTTTGGATGTTTTAAAGATAATTAAATATGATTTTTTTCCTGTATCGGCATTCTGTTCCAATGCCGAACATAAAAAGAAGAATTGATATGACTTCAAAAATTTATAATAAGACATGAAAGGTCTGCGTGCATTATGGAGGAAACATGTTTAATGTTTGTTGTAAAGTTAGGACATATTTCCATGATCATAAATTTAAAAAATCTGACGCTTTTTATTTTTAATTTTTTATTTATTATTATTTTTTAACTATTTTGATTCTTAAATAAGTATTCAACTTATTTTCTCATATTTCTATTAATCCAATTTAGCAAATATTTAATTTCCAGTTCTACATTTTTTAACCAATTTGCCTTTCTAAATTAAATATTATATATATATATATATATATATATATATATTATCTACATATATATATATATATATATATATAAATAAGTCGGGTTTTCATCGGGAAAATTAGTGGTGCATGGCATCGTGCCTTAATGCAAATTGCTGGAACTTTACGCACCGTAATTAAAAATTCGAGTAATGACATTAGTGAAAATTATCGGAATTATGCTTGGTTTGATGGTATGCAAGTCAACGAGCAATTGAGTGACATACCAATGATTCCGACTGGTCTTCCGTTTGACTTCAAACGATTGCAATTTCCAGTTCGTCTTGCGTTCGCAATGACAATTAACAAGTCGCAAGGCCAATCGCTTAGTGTTTGCGGGATAAATTTCAAATAGATTATTTAGAAAATCATTGTTTTTTACATGGGCAGTTATAGGTTGCCTGTTCACGAGTTGGAAAACCATCCGCTTTGTTTGTGTTAACGTCAGACCAAAAAACAAAAAATGTGGTTTACCAAAGAGCACTTCAATGAAAAGTATAATTTGCGAATTCACTTTCATTTACTTAGAGAAGTTCAACTAAAAAACACTTCATTTTTGTAATCGAAATAAATTCATTACTGTTGTGTAATAAAATCAAATTTTTCCTTTTCAAATATAAAACAAACAAAAAAATTCTTCATCTTTCGCACGAAAGCATCTAGTGGCGAAACGGAGTTCGTTGGGTTTGCTAGTTATATATAGTAAGAAACTAATTACCTTTAAAATAACTTCCATTTTAATTCACAGAATTTATTTATTTGGATACTTCTTAAAAAATTAAAAAATCTAATCCAACTGATTTATTTTCTAACCACTTAATTACCGTAGTAGTTACTTGGCTTGGTAGGTAGATATATGGTGCATTTCATATTCACAAAAATCTCATATTGTGACGCTAAAAAATTCAAAATCTTCTTGGATCATTTATACATCGCTTTATTTATTTTTGGCTTTATGTTTTCTCGTTGTTTTTCGGATTGTATCTTCGCATCGTGTAAGTTTCGAAATCATTATAGTAATTACATACGAGATTCTTGTTCGGGTTAAGGCGAGGCATGTGTACCTCGAGAGAGTACAAGAAACAAGTCTGCCCTTTTCTACTTATTCTTCATCAAGATGAAGAGGATGTTTTAAATAAATCGCAAGTCAAATCGCACTAAATCAAAAATAATTAAATGTGTCTAATAAATTTTATTCGACACAGTTTTTGTAAAAGATAACTTGTAGAAACTCATTAAATGAATAATATATATATATATATATAAATATATATATATATATATGTATACATACATACATACATACATTCACACAAAGGATAATTTAGGTAATAAAAAATATTTATAAATATGAACAAAAAAGTTTTTGAAACACTTTCATCCAATAATTAAAAAAGTTAACTAAGTCAAATAGAAAAATTCTGTTTAGTCTTCCAAACGTTTCGAGTCCCAATTTAACTCTCCTTTAGAGGATAAAATACAAATATTAAAAAAAAATCAAATAAAACTTGATTTCTTTTTACGTTTTCTGGAAAATATATATTTTCTCCATAAAGAAATCTAAACTGAGAGAATCTAGAATGTACGTTAATTTTGTATAAATATAGAGGTAAAATTTATTAAGTGTTAAGAAAGAAGTTAAAAATCATCACAATCCTCTGTCTTGAAAATGACCGATGACTTACTCAAGAAGTACTTTTTCGATTATCAATCATAAATGCATAATTTAATTTATCAAAAGCAAAAAAGCTTACCACTGGGTGACCTTGCAAATCTTTCCTTATTCAGATTTGATCCCAAAAATGAATGTTTTTTTAACAACAAATTATAATTCAGTTAAAAATATTTGTAATAACAAGTGCATTAGTAACGCACATTTTTTAAATTATTTTTTTTGCAAATAAATGTAAGTTGGGAATCAACATAGTTGTTCATGCAAAGATGCGTAACGAACATGTGTTTAGTTTAGCAAGTAAAATCTGTGAAACTTATTCAATAACTTTATGTATTTCACATTTTATTGAAGCATTGCATACTGTAAGTTAATAAAATATAAAATAACATAACTTTCATTTTATCCATTACTAAATTCCACAATTCTTTTAATCTCAAAGCAGCTCGAGCGAGAACTTGATCATTGAATGCGTTCTCTCTCGCCGCACAATTAATGTTATTTTGTTCCCATTGTTTGAAAGTACTGAGCCCGTACTTCCCATTGTAGTATAAATCAAAATAAAAAGGCCCAACCCTTTGCACAGAATGCATTAACTGCAAAACTTTTACAAGAGAAATATAAAATTGATTTATTTTATGCGCGGCACATTTCAATTATTTTAATGCCGATCGCGGTTGCCGCTAAATTTTAAGGTGTCACGTTTTTTTCTGTAGAACGAATGAGCACGTCGAAAGATCGAAATATTTAATTTGGAAGACAAAATTTATTGGTTGGGTGAAGATTTATAAGTTTTATGGGTTTATAATTTATTTGAAAAGTAACTGTAAGAAAAAATGTCAGGCATTTCATGTAAGTTCAAGTAAATTTGCTAAAAGCCATAATCATTGTTCCATATTCTGAAGTAATTTCAATGCATTTTTGAAAATGAATTTAGTTAAATTATTTCGATTTCCGTTAAATAAATATTGAAACATTTAATTGAAAAAAGTTACATTAGCAAATACCTTCCTCAAGTAAAATATTTCATATGAAAATTTGATATGCTTTATGATATGTTAATAATAAATTAAATTAAAATTATGAATTGAAAGTGGTTAGTACTATAAAATTATAGTGCTTTAAAATTTCCGGATTTTTTCAAATGAGAAATTAATTTTTGTGTTATTCTCTAAATGAAGAAATTCAACATGTATGATGTTCCTTGAAAATGATACTGTAGCTTATTGTTTAAGCAATGCAATATATTTATAAATCTTAATCTTATTTCTGATTCAAAAAAATGTTTTGTAAAATGATAGGCAGGCATCTGGCAATTTTGGGAATTTTAGATATCAATCTCTGTGTCAATATATAGTTGTCATTCAGAAAAAATGATATTGCAGTTTATTGTTTTTGTAATTTAATATTTTTAAAAAATAATCTCATTTTTGATTTGATAAAACGTTCTGTAAAATGATATTGCTTGGCAATTTTTAAAACTTTAATCACTGTGTCATTATATTTGTTTAAATATCTAAATTGAAAAAATCACTGCAAATGATATTCGTGGTAAACGATATTGTAGTTTATTGTATGTGAAATTGATATTTTCATAAAACTTTATCTCAATTTTGATTATGTCACAAAGATAAAACGTACAGCTTTCTATGACTCATTTACAGATGTATAACCTTATTTGTACTCAATTGTTATTTAATACTGTTTACTTCTACTTGTCCTTTATTCATTATATTTTACTAAAAAAATATTGTAGAAAGTTAAAAAGAAAGTTCCACGCATTTGATCAAATTGTAATTCAACATCGATTCTAGATTAAATAAATTTACATAAGTTACTTAATCTTATCAATTTCAAAAACATAGTCTTAAATATTATAATCAGTTTCAATTTAATATTACAATAATCAAAATACTGATATAAGTTACCTATCAAATGGAAAATTAACTGATTAGTCTAACTTATTGTAATAGAATTTTTACAATATCTTAAGTAATTTTGTCTTAAAGTAGGCAGTTGTAAATATTATTATAATAAATAAGATATTTTTTATAAATGTGTTACCATTCTGGAATAGATTCTTTAACTTAATTCCCCTTAAGAAATATAAATGCTAAGTTGTAAATAGACCCCTTGTGGCGGACGTAGCTCAGAGGTAGCATGTCCGACTCACATGCCGGAGATCGATGGTTCGACTCCTGGCGCTTCCAAATAATTGTTAATTTGTAGAATACGAGAAAAAATAGAAGTAAAAATAGGAAAAAAGAAGTTTAGAAGATGAGAAGAACATATTGAGAAACAAGAAGAAGAATGAAAAATTGGATGGAAGATTAGGATATAAGAAGAGATAGTATATATATGATGAATGTATAAGAAATATATATGTAAGAATTGTATAGAATATGATGAAGAATAAAATGAATAATGTATGTGGCTAAAAATGCTGTAAAGCGGAGGCCAATAAAATTTAAAAAAAAAAAAAAAAAAAAAAAAAAATAGACCCCTTATGGTTTTAGGGCTTCACGTTGGAAAACACTGGATTAGGTATGTAGTTTGAATGGAAAAATGATCGTATTTGCATCATTTATTTGAAAATATTTTAATTTAAGAAAAATCCCTTTATTAAAAAAAGATAAAAAATATAATTAGTATATTGTATTTGCCAGATGTTTGATAAAAACAATCGTAGAATATATGGCAAAATTAAAATAAATCGATATGACTCGTGCTTTCTTTCAGACTTTTTACATCTGGTAATTGAATTTAGTGGAAAAACAGCCATAGCACACAAATGAGTGTAAGTAAACACAATTAACAATTAAACCGTTCTTGAAAAACATTGATTACAATCCCACAAAACAAAAATCTGTTGCCTGTAAACATAACACTTACCGTTACAATACATACAAGTACAATAAAGAATTTTTTTAATAGACATAAGAACTGAGCACAAAGGATCCAAAGCCAAGGCAAGCCAACAACAAAGAATGAACATTAAATGAAACGTTAATATTTCTATGAGTAAATACACTACAAGGCGATTTTCTCTCGTTTCTCAAACGCTGCAATATTATGTGCATTTTATATATATTATACGACGAGGATGAGACAAAGCAACGAGAACCATGCAGAGAGACAGGATTCATGTTTTACATTATGTAATGTACTGTCACAAGGGGGGCTCTTCTGATGCAGATTTACAGATGAGACAAATGTGGACACGAAATGGGGGCTCAGACATATTTCATAAGGCACTAAATCACATCAAATTAGGTGAAAATTAATTAAAACTTGGCAACAATAAGTTAAATAGCACTCGAGAAATGTTATTTAATATTAATACCAATCAGAATTTATTAATCCTAGCTTGTAGTTATGACGACTTTTTAATAACATGGCTTACTTTGGGCAACCCAGCGGTTGACTTATATTTATTACTGTTGATTTTTGATCGGGTATTATCTCTTGGATATCTAGTCGTATTATCACAGATTAATAAGATCTTATCATGATTATTAATAGTTATATTTTCATATGACATATTTACTGAAGCAATCAGATAAGCATTTTTTCAAATAATATGTTTAAATTTATATAAAATAGATATTGAAACGCAACAATTCTTAACTTTTCGCAGAGTAAGTTATATCTAGTAATAGCAAAAAACTTGACGTTTTAAAACCTTCTGAACATTAGAAGAAAATTATGTATGTGTGTGCAGATACACATTTTTGTCGACGATTTCGGGAAATGATTCAAATTATATTTGATTACTATTAACAAGGAGACGTGCTGATTAGTTTTTCGACAAGGCGGGTACAGCCGTTTAAAAGATACTGGAACAAAAAGTGCCAAAAATGGTAATTCAGTTTTTGAGAGAACGGAGCGTCCGATTTCAATAATTCAAAAAACATCTTACTTCTATTGACAAAATCAAGAACTGATTAAATTTTTGGGAAGGTTTCGGAGATCCAAGAGGGAAAAATTAAAAATAACGACTGCCCTATCTCTTTTTGGTGAATTTATCATTAGAGTAACTATGATGACTATTAGTTGCAGAAGAAGTGGAATTAATATTGCAATGTAAATTTTCAAGTCACTACTGCTTAATATCAGGCTGTCGAACTTCGAATTTTTTATTTGAAGTCCATAGCTCTAACCACCAATCTACATGGGAGCGAGCCACTTTGAATTATATATGAACCTAAATATTTTATTCCTTTAAAAATATTTTATTCTCTTAATAAACTTGTATAAAAATATTTTATTCCATTAACCCTCCGTCGGTCGGATATTTTTTCACCTTCGAACGGTCGGAAAGGTCTGGCTGGACCACCATTCATTTTACATGCATTTATATGGGATAAATGAGTTTTTGGTGTCTTATGTATTAACGATTATATAAAAAAATCAAGAAATATAAAAAAAACGTTGCTTTTTTTGTTAATTTTTCTGTTTTAAATCAATGAAAAACAGTATTTATTCTTTTTGGCGCCTGAATGAATGTGTGCATTACTCATCCGATTTTCAGTGTTTGCGATTACCAATAAGTTTGGTAGGTTTTCAAGAAACTCTCGTCATGAAAATACTAACATTCATGTTAGAACACATAGCAAGAATATAAACAACGCAGTTTGAATGGAAAATACCATGAAAAAGCGTATATTTCATACAAAATGTATGGGTGGTCTAGACAGACCTTTCCGACCGTTCGAAGTATAAAAAAAATTAAATCCTTATAATTATCCTTCTGTACATTTTTTCGTCCTGATTTTTTCATTGATCGACAGCTAATGAAATTTTAGGAAAAGTCAAGAAATTTCAAGTCGATAGGATTACTAGAAGTATTTTTTTTTTCTAATTGAAGTCGAAAAAAGTCTGGCCAGACCACGCCGACCGACGGAGGGTTAATAAACCTGTGTTATAACTAATAACTAACTTATTTTGTTAAATTATATTATCATATTACTTATTCGTTTAGTATTTTAATTTTTGGCAATCAGGGCACAAAATAAAAATTGCAATATATCACAATTATGTAATTGTGATTTTAATATCAGACATTATAGACATTATAATTAGCTTTTGCAAAATTATATTGGAGCCCACAATTTTAAAATAAATCTGATAAGTTTACTTTTTTTAACTTACGTTTTAATACAATTCTGGTCGTACTTTTATTATGACAAGCATTGTAATAACAATTTCTGATAGATAGATAGATAAAAAGCAAATAATGTAAAATAACAATTTTTGACTCGTTCAGAAACAGCCTAAAAGTATCGAGTAAGAATTATTAAAAAACAGGATATTCTCTCAAGTGTATTAATTCGATTTTTAATATTGAGTCACCGTACCGTACTTATCATCATGTTTAAAAACGATGACATTATTAAAATTAATAGTATAAAATCAACTAATTAAAATAAAATTTAATTTGCCATCTACTCGACCATGATAACCAGTAAAAAAAACTTGAAACTACATAATGCATTTTTTAAATTCAATTATATTTTAAAATTTATATAAACTATTTATTTATATTAGATTATTTATATTAATATTAATTTTATTAAACTTCTGTGTTATAATAGGCTGAAAATTTAAATTTATATTAATTAAAGTTAATTTTATACTGACACTTAACATATAAACTTATTAATTTAGGATATAAATTTAGTTCCAAATAATTGCAATTTTGCCTGATGTTGAATAAAACTTCAAATATTAAAATAAATTTTTAGCCTAATATATCAGAGAAATTTAATAAAATCATGGAAGTATTAATTATACAATTGCTTCATCCATTTTGGAAACCACGTGTTTTAATGCAAATTCCAAGATGGATGATTTGCACAAAAGTATAAATCAAGGTGGACATGTGTTTTTAGGTTAAATTATGATTTGCATCTTTGCCTAAAATTATTCGAACATTCGAAATAATTATTTCTATTACTTACAATTTGCACAAAGTATTAGCCAATCACTAAATCACTGAACTAAACACAAAAGCACTGAAAACCAAACTATAAACTATATATTAAAACAACTAAACCACTAAACAAAATAATTAAAATATAACTTAAAACCAACAATAACACAATATGAACTAAAACTATAACTTACAAACAGAAATTAATTAATTTGAATGAAGGTTTTATCGTATATTTCTGACACGACCGAGAAAGACTTCCTGCGACCTTACCGGTGCTCTGCTCAAGAGCGACTGAGGAATCTCATTCGAATCTCGCTCGGCAACCCTCGTTCACGATGCAGTAAATCGGGTGGATATGATACACAATCGATGTGAATATAAAAGCGGTAGATTCAAAGAAACAATTTTAATAAAAACAATTTAAGTATTACAACGTATCACCTAATTTATAACTTATTTAACATTCTGAAAAAACATTAAATAAATTGTTTTACTACATTTAGCATTATATTAAAAATATTTAATATATTTAACATTTCTATTCTAAATAGTACTTTTTATAAAATACCTGAACAAAACGCATATAAATTATGGAACACATGTAATTACGTAATATAAGGTCTATGATAAAAAGTCAAATTAATAATTGTCATATTATACAATTTATATCGCGTATCGATAATGTTTATTTTTGTTAACATTTGCTAGAATTTAGTTGTTTTTGTTAAAATTTCTTTTTGATAAAATCAATTAAAAATTTAATTACAAATAATTGTCTACATAATTTAGACTCAGTTTAAAAAAAGTTACAGATACAAATTTGCGCTTATATTGCGTTTATAATTGTATTAGGGAAAAAAACTAAAATAATATACATATCTGAAGAAATTATTTGTAATTATAATTTATTTGATACACAAACCTATTTCATATATTCTGATAAAACTTTAACTAAAATCATTTCAATCATATAACATTTTTCTCAAAAATAGTAGTTTTTATACATTTTCTGAATAAAACCCCTTTAGACCTTATGATGTCATATACTTTAATATGATTTAATTATTTAATACAAAAAGCTTTATTTATTATAAAATTTTATAATCATTAATTTGATTAATAAAACACATCAATTACATTAATAATATTGAAGCAGAGAACTTTAATTAAAGTAAAAATTGAAGTAAAAATATTTTTCAAGGATTGTACAGTTTATTAATTACAGAATTTAAAATATTGTGAAAAATAATTAACTTGTATAAATTTGCAAAAATTGATTACAAAATCTGTACTAATAATTGCAGTAGATAAAAATCGTATAATACATTACATTATATATATACATTGTTATTGATCAAAGTTTATCTCATCTTGATATTTCTTGTTTGTATATGTATATAATTCTAGATTTGAATATATATTGTGCAAATGCACATTTATAAGCAGTTCTGTAACAAAATATAACTTCAAAGTTATAAGAAATTATGTGCGACTTCTTGAATATATTATATATACAAACTGATAAACGTGAGCATAGCTTCAGTAAATATGTCATTTTTGCATAGTGCAATAAATATAATAATAAATAGTAGTCTGCCAGAAGAATTAATGATTCCTTTTCTTTTTTCTGTTTATTATTTCCATTACCATTCACTCATGATTTTTCCTCTCCAAACTTCTGTTTCAAGTTTTCTAATTTAGAGCTTTGTTTTTTAGTTTCCTGTACTTTCTCTTCTCGCTTAGGTCATCAGCCGTCTATATTCCTTTCCTTCTCCTTTTATTATTACCTTTTTTCCCAATGCTTTTGGTACTTTTATTTCACCTTAGCAATAATAAAAGTAAATATAAAAATGGTGACAAAAATAAAATAATTAAAATAACATCAATCGTAAAAATCTATTTCAGCATATATAACATAATACTAAAATATGCAAGCAACAGTATATATAATATAACAAATATTATTTGCTAAATCGATTTGCTCACAGTAATTATTTCATAGAAGCTTATATAAGAATTAGTTGTAACAAATTATAACAGTGTAGAACAAGACTTCAAAATGTGAACAATATATTACTTGCCTATCCAGCAAGTGTATGAAATCCATGGCCCATCTCATGGGAACGATGCAAGTGCGACTGCGAGGTAGATGCCGGCTTGCCCAGACAGGTACGGAGCATCAACACTGCATGCGTAGGACAAGGACGAAGTGCCGAAATCCACGTGCTCGCTGCAATTGCGTCTGCGCACTGACTCCATATAGTAAACTAGATATGACAACTGAAATGCACAATTGTTATGATATGTCATATCTATATATTTATTGACAATTATTTAAAAGATTTTATAATATAGGGTCCGTCATATAACTTTTTTTAGGGGGTACGACTTAAGCAACCCTACTGTGTACTCTGCACTCTTTACATTTCACTTTCAAATAAAAAAAGTGAAAATATTTAGTGTTTTTTTTAATAGAATTTTCAAACGAAAAGAAAATTGGCAAGATATTCAGTAGATTTTTTAAGGAATTTTTCAAAAAAAGTTAGTTGGCGGACCCTATATTAATAACTAAATATTTTAAGTACTTTATATTAAAATGACGTCAACTTGTACCTGTTATTTTTAAATTAGGAGAAAATGCAACAGTGCACTTTTCTAAACATTCAACAAAAATAATTTTAAGTACTTTATACAATGGAAATTGTTATATTTTGTTTCAATATCTTGTTTTCAGAGAATGTCACTTATGTCCAAGAATAAACTACTATAGATTTTCAATAACTTGGTTCATACAGCATTACTTTATATATGATTACCGATTTAATCTATATAGATATTATTTCACTTTTGGCCAGCTTGGTGTTATGAGGAGTTATATAAGATTCTAATTCAAAATTATATTTGATCTCAATATTGACCTAAGTTCTCAAATATGATTTCAAGTGAATATAGCCCTTCGAGGCATTGCTAAAGTATATAGTATATTCACATTACTATTATATTTGGTTGGCAACTAAGAAGTGCGGATTTTTGTTAGAAAATTTTTATGACATAATTTAGAAAATTATTTTGTAATGTTTTGTCCATTTTGATCAATGACTATCGATTTCAAGCAGCATCATTGTCCAAATTCTCATTGGCATAAATCAGGTACAATTTGACACCATCATAATCATTGAATTATACACCATTTAAGAAGTTTTGTAAAGATTTGAACAAAAAGTAACTAGAAGGTACAAGGGTTGGACTATATGTTAGATATGATTTCATTATCCAATTTTATTAGCAAAAAACTGAATTATGTACAATTGACACCATCACAATTATTGAATTGTTCACTTTTTAACAAGTTTTTGTAAACATCGTTACAAAAAGTAACCAGAAGGTACAAGGTTTGGACTGTTTGGTGGATATGGTAAACATTCCAACCAATCTCCAATATTTTTTTTCTGAGTGACCAAAAATATGTGATGTCAATAATGGAATAAATCGCCGTTTCAATTTGTTAATTTAGGAATTCTTTACTATTCAACAAAATTTGTTAAGATCGCCAGAAATAGTAACCTGAACGTACAAGGTTAGAACGGACTGTATGGTGGATATGATGAGCAATACAACCAGAATCCAATGATGGATCTGATAAACATTCTAACCAAAATCCAATATATTTTTCCTAGTGGCCAAAGAAATGTGAGTTAATAAGGGAATAAATGGCCGTTTCGATTTGTCAATTAGGGAATTCTTTACAATTCATAAAATTTTGTAGAGATAGAAAGAAATAGTAACCAGAAGGTTCAAAGTTAGGAAAGCATGGTAGATATGATAAACATTTCAACCAAAATCCAATGGTGGATACATAATAGTAATCAAATAGCAATCAGAAGGTGCAAGGTTTGGACTGTATGGTGGATATGATAAACAATCCAACTCGTAGTACTACGTTTACTACTCGTAGTACTACGATTACTACTTGTAGTACTACATTTACTACTCGTAGTACTACGATTACTACTCATTCATTCATTGAATACTCCTCGTATACTACTTTTAATTCTTTCATGGTAACTCGTAGTACTACGATTACTACTCGTTGAACTACGATTACTACTCATTCATTCATTGAATACTCCTCGTATACTACTTTTAATTCTTTCATTGTAACTACGTTTACTACCCGTAGTGCTACGATTACTACTCGTAGTACTACGATTACTATTCGTAGTACTACGTTAACTACTCGTAGTACTACTATTACTACACGTAGTACTACGTTTACTACTCGTAGTACTACGATTACAACTCGTAGTACTACGTTTACTACTCGTAGTACTACGATTACTACTCATTCATTCATTGAATACTCCTCGTATACTACTTTTAATTCTTTCATGGTAACTCGTAGTACTACGATTACTACTCGTTGAACTACGATTACTACTCATTCATTCATTGAATACTCCTCGTATACTACTTTTAATTCTTTCATTGTAACTACGTTTACTACCCGTAGTACTACGATTACTGCTCTTGGTACTACGTTTACTACTCGTAGTACTACGTTTACTACTCGTAGTACTACGATTACTACTCATTCATTCATGAATACTCCTCGTATACTACTTTTAATTCGTTCATTGTAAATACTCATACTACTTGTAGTTGATATTAATTATAGTTCATTATTGTTGTAATTCATACTACCCTATAACTACTCGTTCATTCGTGAAATACTACTCATATACTACTTTTAATTCTTTCATTGTAACTACGTTTACTACTCGTAGTACGATGTAGACATCAGAATAGAACGTTCAGATGGGTGGTTAGAGTAAATGAAGACAATTTCTTTATATTCAACTTCAGCTGGACCACATGAGCATTTTTCATCTTTGAGTGACAAATTTATTTGGAAAACCAATTTTGACATCTAATAACTTTTTGGAAGCTTATGATATCTTTTTACCTTTGCAGAGGTAAAAAAATTGACACAGTTCAATATTATCAAAATGTTTTATAATTAATTTTGAAAACATTTTCACAAGTCCTCCTTGTCTATTCTTCCCAAGTATTCTGCCAAGTTTTCCCAACATACTTCGGACAAAAAATTCCAAACATAAAAATTGATAACAAATGTATAGGTCATCGGCATTTGAAACAATTAATAAAAGTATTCTACACTCAATTACAATAAAACATTAGATAATTTATTTTCCGTTTCACCAGTATTTCAAAATCACAACTTGTGCCAATTAACTCTGTTTTCAAGGCATTTCAGAAGCTATTTATCCACATACATGCAGTGGGCAAAGCAAACTGCTCTATAAGGTATATAAGTTATGTAAAAAAAGCAAGATCAGATCTCGGGATTAGCAGAATCAATAAATACTGGTTTCTTCATTTACGACGACGCTTTACATAGAATAAAATGCAATCGCAAACCGACCGTGCTATTAAAGAGTGAATCTTATTTAGCCAAGCTCTACATTAACTCAAGCATTTAATGGCTTGCAATTGCAAGTATCTTTAATTATTACTATCGCCCTTGGAATTGAAGCCGACACGTAAATAGACATTTGTCGACAATTTGTAACTAAATTATTTTATATAAAAGGTAGAAGAATCTTTATCGTAAATTTATAATTACTTTTATTACAACATCTGTTTTCCAAAAAATATTTTTTTACTCTCCTATAATTATTTATAGACAATATGGGAAAAAGTAATTCACAGACTTAGTGTTTAGCTTTTCTATTATAAGATAAGGATTTTTTATCTCTCTCGATGGTAAGACAAAATGAACTTGTGGTTTAAATCGTCGATATTTTTTCAAAAATCTTTTGGTTTTACTTACTTATTGGGTTCCTTGGTCAAAGCTCAACACAATATATATGCTCGAATACATATATGTATACGCATGTGTATGTATTGTAAGTATTAAAATATCTGCTTCTGAATAGTCTATTAACACAACCGGTTCAAACTTTCGAAATTAAATAATTGTAAGTGTTGATGTTAGAAACGATCATAAATTATCTTCGGTACTGTTTATATTCATAATAGCCGACTTTTGAAATATATTATTATAGACCACCTAAAAATATGAATAGAATCAATTCATGGGACATGGATAATAGTTTTTTTTTTCATATCATAAAAGATAGAATAATTTTGCAGAAGCAGAATTTTTATGTATATAAAATATAGTTTATGTATCAGACTGTTTTACAGAATAATATTGTTGAATCCCTTAACAACTTTAAGAACTCAGTTTAATACTCAGTTTAAATCACTGATTTTAACAGTTCATACATGCAAATAAAATCAGTATTTAAGAGCCCACAGTATACAAAAATCAAATCTATACACTATCTAACCTTATCTTATACAAATACAAGCATATTTTTAACTTTACTATATATTTTACAACATTCTTAGAGAACATCTAGCAAAAATAAAAATAGATATTAATTTTTATAATAAACTTATCTTGTACCTTTTATTTGTACCTTTCATTTGTATTTAAACTTATCGTGTACCTTGTATTTGTGTGATATTATAATTTTATTATGAATATTTAGTATATTTTCTTTGTAATGATTTATTGAAAGTGATCAAGATCTATTATTACCTTGATACTCGTATGTATGAATTAGAGATGGGTAACTCACTCCGGAGTTATCACTCCGATACAACTCCTCCCTCGGAGTGAATCCGAGTAGAGATGTCTCATCGGATTTGTCATATCCGACTTCCCTAAACTGGTACTAAATCTGTTACTGCGTTTTTGCTCTGGGAAGGAAGCTGTCGCTTTCTCGTCTCACAGGCAGTTTTATGACCTTTTAGGTATACGTTTTTTCCCAGAAAATACAAAAATATTACTTCAAAGATACAGAACAATAAAATTGTGTTCAAGTGTGAATAGCTCAAATGTATAATTTATTTAATAGTAAGGGGTCATATTTCTAACTACGACAATCTTTGGCTTCCGGATATGATAAGCCCATCTCTAGACTATGAATAATACAATTCCAATCAGTCATTTTGATATATGTCATAACATGCTTTAACATTTACAACTAAATCTTGAGTGCATATTGTGTATGCACTCTCGGAATCCCAATAATAGTCAGTCGCCATATATGAACAGAGTCAAATTCAGGGACCCATAAATATAGGTACCTAGTTATAATAATTATTTATAGTTATAAAGTTATAAATTTATCGTACTATTTTATCAATTATATTTACTTGCTCATAGTAAGATGAAATAATTTACCTTGAAACGGCACTACCCAATATTTTTAATTATTATATTTAAGCAACAACCTTGTCAACAGACATTCATCTAAATTCCTGAACAAATTTTTGAATAGACTTTCGTAACTTTTAAATCGATTTCACTCTATTTTTTTAGAAAAAACTACAAAAAATAATAACTAAATATTAAAATTCTCAATCCACAATCAATGAAAATATTATACAATAAGGCAAATATTGAAAATTCTTACAAGTTCCAATAACAATAAACAAAGCTATTAGCATAAGTAATAAATGGCATAAATGAAATGAAATAAATCATAAAAAACTTACCACACATTTTATTTGAAAAACACAAAATCTCCATCCAATGAACAATATATTTGTGTGTATATATGTCCTGTGTATGTTATAATGCAGCTCAATTCCGTTGGCTAGAACAATGGTATATTGCTTATAAATATATTATTGACTTTCTAATGATATCCGAGCACATACCAGTGCATCCTCTCCCAGGGAATTTCCGAAGTGACGTTTGACTGAGGAAGATATACGATCGTCGAATATTGGTATTCAAAGCGCGAACTATGGGAAGTTCTAAGCAACCCCTCCGTGGCTTCTCGTCTCACACTTCCCTGGCCGATGCTCGTTTTTCAAATAAGAATTGATGATGCAAAATTCATTGAAATACCGCTGACGTGTACGTGGCTCTATTTTCGGATCATCTATGGAAATATATTTTGGTAAAAAATATTTAGGTATTCTTAAACACGAGGTAGAGGATGATGGGGAGGAATTCAGAGTAACCGAGGAAGAAAATTGAGTATAAAATGCAATGCTTTTCTTATCGGGGTGAAAATATAGATATTGTAAGACTTATGGACGCTCGTTAAGAAGTGTTGATAAATGAATAATCTTAATATAAATATATTATTTTACTTTGCTAATCTGAAGATCTAATTATTTTCTCAAAAGATAATTCAATTAATTTTTGCTTTATAAATTTTTTCTACGTTTGGCGTCAAGGAATGACCCGTCCTCCAGCAACTGGTAGAAACAAACTTGTATACATACATACTTTACTTTTATATAATAAACTTTAGAGAAGTAACAAATTAAACATTCACTGAAAATTAAATTGTACATATACATATGTGTCCAATTTCTATCTTAGACAGTCCACTTCCGATAGATTTGCGTCCCATTTACCGCCTTGACGTCTAAATCCCGCAAGTCGTGAACATTAAACAATGCGACCAGCATGGATAGGAAGCGGGAACAAAATTATTGTTCGTCCGATAACCGCGCGGAGACGAAAACCAAGATATTCCTCGGTAACAAAGGAACACATGAGGCTTGAGCTTAATTTATACCCTATAAAGGGACGACAATTGCATTATTTGATAATTGGACCGATTAGATTTATAGTCTTAAACTGAATTCAATTTTGGAAATCAGACAATGGGAGGTGGAATGAGAAGGTAAGCTGTTTTTGTTGAGAATTTGAATAGATTCGGGCGAGATATATAGTTTTTCAATAAAGGAGGTCGAAAAGTTTATAATTAGTTCAAGTAATAAGATATGTTACGTTACTTGACAGGATAAAAGACGTCAGGGTAGGAATCAGTTGATCATTAAAATAATTTTAAAAAGTCACGAAAATAATTGCCAAGGCTTTTCCGAAGACTTTGTTATCAAAATATACTATATCAAAATGGAATTTTCTTTATGTTTTTTAATAATTACCAATAGAGATTTATAATTAATTATTTCTAATTGTGATATGAATACTCTTATAATATTGCATAAATAGAGATATGATATGCTCAATCTCTAGAGTATTTAATATATTTTTTATATCAATTTTCCATTCATTCAGATCATTGCATGTTTAGTTTCCAAATGTTTCATCAGTTTGATTAAAATAAACTTCAATAAAGAGTTTTGAAAAAACAAACAAGTACTTATTCATTTTATATATAATTTGATATACTTACTGAGAATGGCAAAACACATCTTGGCATCAATTAGGCAATACAGCAAAAAGTAATATCCTTAAAATATTCAAGTGATATATAGTCATATGATAAACAATATTGACCGAACTCAGCCAATTTTTTGTAAACTGTTAAATTTAGGGACTGAAATTATTAAATTGCCAAAATATATCACATTAAATATACAACGTATTCAACCTTTGTTTCAACTTTAAAGCCATTCTTAGGAATCCCAATTATAAACAACGTACAACCCCATTCAATAAGAAATATACCAGTTGTGTGAATAATTTCTGTAAGGTCGGAATAACAATTCCATGTAACCTTCACGTTTCGCCTCTCAGGCGAACAATTCAAACGCTCAACGATGTATTTAATACGGAGACGAATGGAAAAGCACATGAATATTCTGCTGAATATTCAAAATGTATACAAATACAGTTTATGAGAATTACAATTTATCATTTTATATAAAGAGATAAAAAGGAATTGCCTTGGGTGATAGACATATAATCTATAGACTTTTCAATTTCATTGTGCCTAATTTTTCTTGATTTTTCTGTAGAATTAAGTATGTTTTAAATTTAACATTAACTTTGTATTCTCTATCTTTCATTACAACACACTAATCAGAGCCATCTATTGAATCTATTGAATCAACTGGCCATTATATACAAACTTATTACTGATTTAATATTTGTTAAATTTTTGGGTTATTCTTAATCCCGAAATTCTTTGAAAAAATGCATTCACAATAAGGAATTCATTTCCCATTGCACATAAATTATGCTCAATAATGCGGACATTAATATTTTTCTCTTGATTATAAATTCCGCAAATCTTCTTATATTTTTATATAATTAAATATTCAATCTGCGGTGAAAGCAAAGCTATGTGATTATTATTCCTTGCATTATTTATTTTGATATTTTAATTATTTAGATACTGTCGTTCCTACCTAGCTACCTTGGTATATTGAGTGGTAATATTAAGAAAAATAAATCATAGGCAAAAAGTTAAATGAAATAAGCACTAAAAATTATCAATCTTTATAATATTCTTACTTAAATTGTAAAATTGTGAAATGTTGAAATTTAACTAATTATAAAAATACCCAAAAAAATGAGTTGTGTTTCATTTGACATTAGTTTTTATAGTAACATTAGTTCTTTTATTAAGAAAATAATGCTCCTAACTTTTTACGAGAACTTTATTTTTATATAATATTATAATTATATCCTCTTAATTATAAATTACCAGAATTTGACAATTTTAAAGTATGAAATCTGTATAAAAGTTATATCTCTGATTTTTTTAACATTGGAGAAATTCAGTAGTAGAGAAATAATGCCTCAAACATATTAGAAGTATTTTCACTTAATTTAATAATTAATTAGAAATAATGCTTCAAACATATTAGAAATATTTTCACTTAATTTAGTGTGATAATTATAGATCTCAAGTTATAAATTTCCAGAATCTGTATAAAAATCTGTTACATATGTATAATTATATAATTATACGTTATTTAAGCTAAATACATCATGTCGTGCTATTATTACTAATAAGAATAATACTGACATTAATTATTATTTTAATAAAAATTTATTAAATATAAAATAAGTTCGGTCACAATAATACTATAAGCAGTAACCATATAAATAACTTTGAGCAAAAATGAGTTGCGAGTTTTTTTATAATGAAAAGAAAATGGGATTTGAATTTTAAAGCAATCTTTAATAAATGATGAACAGTTTTAATTGCCATTGGTATAATAAATTTTATGAAAATGAATTTCAAATGGCATTATTATTGCAAATATAAATCGTACAAAAACGTTTGAATAAACAATGTAAATTTATTTCGTTGAACGACTATCAGCTTATTTGTTCTATAAGCTGTTGTGATGTAATTTCTTAAATTAGTGTTACTAGATGGCAACCCAGTGAGAGACCATTCTCTTTCTGATGTGATTATTACTAAATTTTGTTATCACTATTATACAAAAATAAATATGTAAAGTACACCACGATATATTCATCAAATTAAGTTTTCCAGTCTCTGAATCCGAAATACAGAAATGTTGGTCACTGCGCTCTGGGACCATGCAAAATGTAATAATATTACTGCAGTCTTTTATTAAACGAAAAAAAATTTACAAACTCCTCGAACAAACAAGTTGTAACCTCGGTACAATATGAGTGCAAAACTTAGATAATATTACTAAAGCACAAACAAAACATCCAAGAATCCCGTAGCAATTTTCCAAATCAAACTTGTGCAGTTTCTGTAGTGAGTATTCTGTTTAGTTTTAGCCAAAATATCATCTATAAAATCGTATCCGTAGTTATTGTTATTGTTATTACAGGGTTATTGTCATGTGCATATGGGATCGTGTATGAATATATGATCGCAACGTGATGGGGTATAAATGCAAATCTAGTCGGGAGCACATAAAGCGAACAGTAAATATGCCCCGCCGAATATACCCAGACGTCCCAGAAGACTTCGAAAGGATTTATTTTAGATAAATTTTGAATATTTCCTCGTTTTGTTTTTATTAAGTCGAATTCGAGGAGAGACGCCGGATACTGTCACTCGAGGTATAGAAAAAACCGTTTATTTTAACGAGGTATAAAAATCATTGAAGCTGAAACAACATGATATGCACTTTTTACGCAAAAATATAAAGAAATCAAATGGATTTTTATACCGGAAAATCAACTTGGCTAGATGGTTGTAATTTATTCATTACCTTTTTTATTTTTTCATATGACTGCACAAGTTAATTTAATTTATCAAAGTTGTAAATGCTTTACTACTATTTACTATTTTATTTTTTTGAACTTAAGGCTTTTTTTCTCATTCTTCTCAATTATAATTGTTTAATTTTTTGTTTATAAATATTGTTTACCTATTGGAGATAACAACATATATGAATCATAAATAATGAAATTTGAAAATTTGGAAATTGATATAAAATAGTTTTCATTTTTAAATTATTCTAACCAAAAATTTTAACAATCTTTTCATAAAATTACAAATTGTGCGTTCACTGAGAATTATATGTGATAATGCTTTGAAAAATTAAAAATTCTTAATTTCTGAAGAAGCAGATATTCTACATCTTCGAAACGTAAAATGTAATATATGGGAAATTGAATAAATATTTTTTTGATAAAAAAGGAGGCTATTTGTTCATAAAATAAAATTATAAAACTATGTGTATGTATTTTTTCTTTAAATCATTATTTTTCAAAATATGCACAATCTGCTTACACTATTTTGCAAAATGATGTCAAACAACCAAACGTTTTGAGCCTACGTTTTGTCTCTTTATCAGTGTAAGTTTATATAAATAATTCTATTTTTTATATAGTCTTCTTGCCAAACCAATATAAACATCTTGCAAAGGTCACATCATAAAATTAATAAAAAAATAATAAATAAAAAGTCCCAAATTGGCTGATCCACCAGGACTTAAATATGTTCACGGTAGCAGAAGAAATCAGAAGACATGCATATAAGTACAAAACCAGGCTAAAAGATCATCCAAACCAACTCGACAAAGACTTGCTTCCATTAAATAAACACAGAAGACTCAAAAGAACTAACATTTTAGATTTAGTAAATAACATATAATGAAAAGTGACTACCACTGGGTAGCATTTTAAAATTTTATAATCACACATTTGTCACCAAAATTACTGAATGCCTTGTCAGGCAAATTGCATTTATATAAAAAAAAATTAAAAAAAAAAATTATATGGTCTTGAAATCTCCTAATATTGTTTTGATGGCATATCCAGATGTAGTTTATATTTCTGTATTGATCGCTAGTAATAATTTGAATTTTATATATAATAATGTTTCAAAATTGAGGTTATACGAATAACAGAGAAAAAATACAATACGATTTTCAATACATATTAATTTTCTGCAAAGAAATATAAACGATGTTAAAAATTAAATCACCTGTTAAATATTTAGTATAATAAGAATGCAAAACCCCGTAAGAAGAATTTCTTATAATAGGTAGCGGTATATTATACAAAGGCCGAATCTCTAATACATTTCTTTGTGCTTTGATTATTCATAATTTAATTCCGCGTATGCAAACTCGATGACGGGCAAAATAAATATAACTTTTTATTCTTTTCCATTTTTATTCTCCATTATATTCCTTTAGGTCGAAAATCTCTTACAAGAAGAGAAAGCGTACAGTCGGCCCGGAAATCACCGGTAAAAAGGGTGAATTTAAATGCTGTATAAATATTTGAATTTGAATTCTCTTTCAGTCCATTCGAAAGAACGAAGGAACAGGCCGGTAAGTTAAAACAAAACTTATCGCCAGACATAGAAGGAACGCATTTATCAATTAAACATTCCGTAGCATTCCGCTGATATGCCCGACTAAATTTTATTATCATTGCTTTTAATTTTTATCGTTTAGTACTTGAGGAAAAACAATATAACAACTTGTGTATACTATATAGAAAACTATAGGCTATCAAAAACATGGTGATTTTAATTATTATCTTAACGACGAAGTAAGTTATATAGTTGTGATTAAAAATCTGAATAAAAAATGTTGTTATATCCTTACATATATGTGATGAAATAAGGGATGTTAAGTTAAACATTATTTGAATATTAGTTTAAAATATAGGGAAGCACGGGCTATTTGTAACAGAGGTAAGTAGTGACTAACCTTTTTCAATAGGATCTTAAACAATATACTTTTTTTCTGGATTGGACATGTAAACCTTCCTGCATAATATTGATATACTTACTGTCAGATCGACGAAATGAACAGAAGTGTGCAAGTCCGTCATTTTTGTCAGAATTGAATTTTTATATATCGTATTTCGTTTCAAATTTACTAATCTTTGATAATGTGAAACAATTTTTGTGATGAAGTAAGTTATATGGTTGTGATTAAAAATCTGAATAAAAAATGTAGTTATATATCATTACATGTATGTGATGAAATGATGGATGTTGAGTCACACATTATTAAAATAGTAGTTTGAAATATAGGGGAACACGGGACTATTTGTAACAGAGGTAGGTAGTAACAGACCTTTTTCAATAGGATCTTAAACAATATACTTTTTTTCTGGATTGGACATGTAAACCTTCCTGCATAATATTGATATACCTACTGTCAGATCAACGAAATGAACAGAAGTGTGAAAGTCCGTCATTATTGTCAGAATTAAATTTTTATATATCGCATTTCGTTTCAAATTTACCAATCTTTGATAATGTGCCACAATTTTTGTGATCAAAAAATAGTTTAAATAACCCTTGAGGTTAGATAAAACAAAACCTTTGGGCTATTTGTAACAATTATAAATTATATACAGATTCAATTGAATGAACAACATTTATGGATACGTTTTCATTTGATACGGTACAGGAATAGCTACAGCAACTATTCATTTTTAGTTCCTAGAAATTTAATCAGTAGATTTCAAGACATATTGATTTAAAATAAAAATTGTAACAAGTTTCTAGCTCCCCTACTACATTGTATATTGGATCATATCTAATATCATTTATATGTTGTAACCGATAAATAACATTTTGCATAAAATGAATGAAATATTATTAGTTTATTTCAAATCAGAGTTAGATCCACACAAAGATGATGTTTGCAAAATCATTTATATAAGAGTCGTGATATAGTTGAAAAGTATGAAGTTTTATACCAAGCTGATTTTCAAGAGATTAACAGTCATATAAGAAGTTTCTGGATGAAAAAGAAATTTTATACTAGATTGTGTACCAACTTTAAGAACTTTTTGCAGAATTGAAAAGCAATAATTGGTAAATCTTAAGCAAACAGAACTATTGAAGTCGATTTGAAACATGGTTTACTAAAGTTCTTATATGATTGTTTATGCTAGCGATGAAATAAATTTTTATAATAGTAATTTTATGCATCTTACAGTAAAAATGCATCTTAACACAAAACAACATTATTGAACTACACCATAAATCCCTATTTTCCAAATCCAAAATGTGTTACCAAAAACGCATTATATATAGTTTTTCTACATATCTCAAAAATATTGCATTCCAATCCCAACCCACACAAAACTTTTCTTTCCCAAACTATAACATTCATCGACAATTCCATTTCATCATCCCTCAGTTTGAAGTAAGCAATTTAAATGTAAACGATTGCAAAATAACGAATAAATTCTTATTCCGGACGCGCGATGCCGATATAGCATCGAACCAAATCGCTGTTCGAAAAGCCCGAAAATCACAGAGTTTCAACGTTCCGACGAGATTTGGGAGAAGGGTCCCTGGCGAGTCGGTTTGTTGCCTCTAGATGCCAAACAAGGCGGCGGCTACGGAAACACCCACGACGGAGCGAACGGGAGGAATATAAGTTGCAGTATGTCAAAAGAAATGGATTGGTAGAGCATATGTGGCCAAATCGGTTAGAGGTACATCGATTATGCGCCAATATTGAATCTTCTAATTGATTACCTAAATTTATTGTGGATAAACGAACTTCGGAATTAGACATTATATTTGTTTTTTTTTGTTAAAAATGGTATAGGACCAAATTTTACAAAAAAATTTAATACAACTTTTAGTGAGCTAACGTTATATTCTACGTTTGTCTCTAGCTGAAATATCAATTGAGTTCTATTATGATCAAGAAAAGTTTTGCTTTTAATGCTATTGCCCAAATATTTAAGGGCAAAATATTTATGAACAAATTGTTTTATATGACGTTTAGCTAGTAGTAGCTAGTTTATATAGAATATTTTAACCTAAAATTAACAGAATCGTAAAACAATAGAATATTGTACAACACATATTTTTACTCTCAAATGAGCCGTTATTCCAAATAACTTTTTTTGTATTCCTATAGGTCATTTTGACAAAAAATTAATATATTTAAAACAAATTAAGAAATGACAGAATAGTTTTATCAAATCTTTGTCTAAATTATTCAATTATTTGGTAAAAACAGCATTATCATAACTTTAAATAATATGAGAATTAGAATAATACCTACTTTTTTTCTCAAATTAGTAGATTTTTGTCAGTAGATGAATCCACATATTTTTTATATTTAATTTATATTTTACTCGAATTAAATATGTATAAGTAAATATGTTTCTATATAGATACCTAATCGTAATGTTAAATTTCGTTGTATGTTTTTATATAATTATTCAAAAAACTTTCAAAAAATTGTAAATTTCTACTAACAAATAAAAATGAACAATCATTCCAAATAACTTCAAATTTATTTTTACAATAAATTAATAAATTTTTTTAAATCATTGAGAAAATTGTGAGGAACCTATCAAGAAAACAGCAATATTTTAACAAATCAATATTGATGGATCACAACCAGCATATTATTTGGTTTGTTCAATACCATTATTTTAGAGAATAATATTTTTAGAAAGTTGTTATCTGAAATTTATTGCCAATTTCTATATTGGTAATGCATTATAATAATATGAAAAACGTATGAAGTATATGACAGTGGATATAATAAATATTATGGCAAAATAGAAAAATAATAAATATATGTGTGTATATATAGTTCAAAAGATTACAAGGATTTTTAACAGGCATGCATTCAGTTAATAGGAGGAAAGCTGAATCATGTTTCTAAACATTTTTAGAAGATTTTCGTACGTTTTGAGCTCAATTTGACTAAGCTACTGTAGATTTTTGTCTGCTTAAATTAATTGAATGAAACGAAAAACATAAAACACGCATACTATGAGCAGAAGTCATAAATGTATGAAGAAATGAATGTTGATCATATTTGTGAAAAATAGTAGAAATATTTAATCTGAGAATTTAAATTACATTTATTTATTTCTATATATTGTTTATTTATACAATCATTCTGATCAAACGTTTGTGATCGAATAATCAACAAGTGCCTATCTTGTATTTCTGTTAACTAACATTTATTTTCACATTTTTTCACATTGTTTCACATTTATTTTAGTGGCGATATTTTTCATATTTTTTTCTCCAAAATCAAAAACAGATCATTTGCGTCTTCATCCATATTTTTATTTCCTTTCAATAGTTGATGGAAGGCATAAGAACAATGATAAACCTAATGACCCCGTAGGCTTCGGTGATTCCGGGTTATTCCGGGTTCGATACCCTTGCGGCAGCTGCGTGTCGCTTCCGAACTATGCGCAATAAGATGTTTACGTGACCCGTTTGTGAATTAGGGGGTGTTTTTTCTTTGAAAAATGACTTACTTGGAAAAAAGAAAAACCATCATTCGTCTTAAAAGGTTTCCCTGAACGTAAATAAACAATTCGATCTTATCAATGAGAAAAATTGATTGAATCATTATTGTAGAAAGATATGTGACCCTATATACGGGGAGGACATGGTGGAAACGTGGTTGACAAAGACATATCGATATGAGATAATTATAAGATATATAGTTATTTATATATATATATATATATATATATATATATATATATAGTTGGTCTGTTGTCTGCTGTTTTTATATAAAGTTGCGATCAAACCACATAAGAAAAAATATAATTTTATACAACAAACGCGCAAATAGATTTAAAATGTATACATCATTTTGTTTCAAAATTGAGGTTATACGATCATTATAATCAGAAAATACTTGATATCTACTCAAAAAATTTAAATACACAATAATTTTACACCAATTTTTTAAATTTCGAGACTCGTTTAAAACATATGAAATAACTACTCAAATAATTTTATTACATTATAAAATTTTAGGAATTTCTTTTATTAAAATCAGAATTTAGAAAAGCATCTCCGAACAAGTATAGGCCCAAGTTATAATTTGAAATTTATTCATAATTATATTTTAAAATTTAAATATCATAAATCACATTCATTAGAAAGCAAGCAATACTTACACATAACATTTTAATAAATATTAAATTTACACATATTTCCTATTAACTGCGAATTTAGCGAAATATCCTATTATAAGAGAAAATATACAAAATATTTTTACTAACACCTTACAATTAGTAATTCGGGAAGTTTATATATAATTATGTTTCAAATTTGAGGTAATAAAAATAGATAAAATAATTCGTAGAAAAAATACGATCGCCATTTGGATTTATTATATGCTATGCAATTTGTAGATATCAAAATTTTTATATTTGACATTTTTCATTAATGTTATTTTGACTCTTTTTATTAATCACTGTTTCTCTGAATTCAATTTATTATAATATTTATTTATTAACTAGGTTTAAGTGCACCCATATGCAAATTAGAATAAATTTAATTCTTGTCCTTATTTTGGTATTTATAATTTAGCATAAAAAGTGAGACTGTATCACCAAGCTTGAAATAAGCTTGAATATTATTGTAGAAAATTTCAGCAGAATTATTCTCAACCCTTATAATCCTTTCTTAAGAAATATACATAAACCCAAGATTTGACTGGATCTTCACTTTATTTCCATATAATAAGCATCATCTCTCTTAATTTACGAAAAAAGCAATTTTCACGGATTTGCTGGCGGATAGATAGATATAACGACCATAACAAGATTCTGTCTCGTTTCGTAATAATATTCAAGAAACATATCATTTTTCATTATATCTAGGAATATTAATAATCTTCCCAAAAAAATGTTGTCGGCATATGTATTTCTTATTTCTAATCATTTTTCCGTACTGAGTAAGCAATCAAATCTCATTAAAATGTAATTATTATTTTGTCGATTGAAGCATGACGAGAGTTTTGCCCAATCTCCATCATGTACATTGATTTCTGATGTTTTTATACAATGCCTCAAGAATCTGTTGCCGGTAATAAAAAACTAAGACGAAGAAATCAAAATTCAAGGTTGAAATTTAATGTATAATATCTTTTATGTATACCGACTGATTTTGATATTATTTTTATTATTCGTTAATTAATTTGATGGTAAAATGAATAGTAATTGAAATACGCGTTCGGTAATAATGGAGTGCTTTAATTGATATATTATATTAATTTTCAGATTATCGGATCATTAGATGCAAAAATGTTACCACATGCAAATTACATACTTAAATATACTAAAGAAATGTGCTTTGGGAATATTTTGATTATTTTCTTTATCACTTTATATTGATTTCTCCATTTTCAATCAGCAAATGCAAAAAGAGACAGTTACTGAAGATTTTGATTTTCCAGGGGACTGTATTAGATGCAATAATAGGGATTTTGAGTATTTAACGGATGCAATTTAATCAAAGTGAGGAAGTTTTGCTTATATTGAATTGAGCACGTGCGGATTATGCAAATCGCTTAACGTTTGAGAAAATTCAATAGTAGATATTTGCACCTGTCTGGATAATCATCACACGATTTTATCGTAAAAATTTTTGAATATGCTCAGATCATTTTAATTAAAATATATTTTAGAAAAATCATATAGGTATTATACAAATCCGGTTTAGTTGAATTTTGAATTGCTTTTTTTTAACTGCGTGTTCTAAAAACTGTGTTTGTACTCGTCAATCCAATCAATTGCTCTTACTTGGTATCATTCTGCTTGATATTGAGCTGACTGAGTTTGGGCTTTGAACCCTGGCTTGTGTTAATTTATGCTAGCTCAGTGTTGGTTTATCCACTCATAGAACACGCCTGGTTTTGATTGATGATTCATTAAAAACTTGCAAAAAAATGCAGAAAAATGTTACAGAAGAATTCTGAATTGCAATTTGCAGCTCAAAGTAAAATATACAATAAAGGAATAAATTCTTGTCACTATTGAACAAATATGTTAATAACCAAATATGAAGGTCGTACAAAAACTCAAAATAACAATGTCCAAAATTTATAAATATCAAATTCATAAAACACTCACTCATTAAAAATAATGTCAAAACAACAGTCCCATACCATACATTTCAAGCCATAAAACCTAATATATGATAAATAAATTATATATGATATATTTTAAATTCAAAATATCCAACGAAAGGCATCTGATTCTCATTTCATTATCCGTAAAATAAAAAACAAACGAGTTTTGAATCGATTGTGATAGCCGCCAGTTCTGTATTCATTATTTAAAGTTCCGAACAAACAGTTGGTATCGCCTTCACTTCATACGATCAAGTTTTTATTGTGTAATGAATCGTACAAAAATGTCCTAAGAAATGTCAAGGTGTTCCCATTCAAAATATCGCTCAATCTGAGATTCGAGATAGCCCCTTGGAAATAAACTCATACGAATAATAACATGTAAATATATTGTAAGTTTACTTGATATTGAATTGATAAACATAAAGAAAGAAATCTGTGTCATTCAATGAATTAATACTTTATAGGAAACACAATTTAATTTCATGTAGGAGAGAGCAGGGCTTAATGGTCCGTGGGTGAAAAGGTCCACTACCGTGACAACTGAACCGTTATCCTGGTAAAGGTGTAAACAATAAAAAGTAGTAAATAAAAAATAAATTGCTCAAAGACAAATTGTACGTTTGTGCCTTACTGTTCAAAAAGTACCCGGAATTTTCGTTTTTTCAAAAAAATATTTATTTATTTGTCTACATTAATGTGGTCCCCTTCAAAGTAGTCCCCCCCAGATATAATACACTTATGCCAGCGTTTTTTCCAATTTTCGAAGCACCCTTGATATTCACTTTTTGATATGTCCTTGAGCACTCTCAGCGATTTTCTTCAATCGAGGAAAACCGCCGTCCTTTCATGGGTCTCTTCAACTTTGGGAATAGGAAAAAGTCACACGGAGCCATATCTGGTGAATTTTTGCACTTTGCAACACTTTATTTCATTTTTCACGCAAAATTTAATACAAATTCTTTGACTTTTCAATTCTTCCATTGTAAAAATCGCCGAGCTCAGAAAAACACGTCGAAACTTAGCGACTACCACAGACAAAGTAAACAGTGAATATAGCTGAAAATTTCATCATACTTTAGGGGCATGTATACCAACACAATAAAAAAAAAATTTTGACAATCAGACACTCCAGACCCGCGAAATTTAATTATTAGTAATTCCGGGTACTTTTTGAACACACCTCGTATATATATATATATATATATATATATATATATATATATGTGCGTCTACATATTTGTGTGTACATGTGTATCTATATGTAACCAAAATCTATTATTCTTACAACATAATCTAAGCTGTAACATTTAAACAACTCCGCGATGACAATATATTTCTTCCGGACTTTTTTGCACGATAACACAAAAATAATGCGTGATACAGTTCCAGAGCTTTCGCTTTATTTCCGTAGAAATCGTGTTTTATTTTTTGCTTTCGAGGCAAAGCGATTTTTTGCAAAGGAAGCATGTGTGCCGCACGGCGTCATCTGGCGGTGTGGCAAGGTGCGAGAAATGAGCCGAGGGAAAGATTTCAACATTAGGAGGCCTAGGCCGAATTACGTCAATATATTAGGGCTACTATAGTTGAAATACTTCTAGAATAGAAAACTTTTGCCCCAAAATATTAGAAATAAAAAATGTTAAATTGTTAAAAATATACATTTTTTGTTTTCGTCCTTTTTATATGGACACACTGGTTGAAGTAGTACGTTTAAATTCAACTTATTTTATCTTTAATATGGTATTGAAAATTCTGAATAATAATTTTTTTACATTAATAAGTTTAACCTGTCTTTACACAATAATAAATAAGACATTCAGAAATTTCGAAAGCATTTAATAGGTAGTTTGATTGGGTAGGGTGGGGCACAAAGGTCCAATTTGACTAAACTAAACCTATATCATAACAAAACATAACATGTATCAAGCAAACAACTATCAAGTCCAGTAAGTTCAGTTTAGGTCCTACCTAATTATTGAAATTTGTTTTTGCTATTTTTCTAAAATTTGTCATCTGTACCTTCTCTACCCTATTATATTAATATAGTATAAATCTCTATAATTTAAAATATTTATTTTCTTCTAGATTAAAATACGCTTTCCTTCAATTTAATTTAATTGAGAAAGTAACTTTTTAACAAGCAAGTTTCGTCAGAATTTTATGGCTATTCTTTTTGAAACATACTACAAGTTCAGAGTTGGTTTAATTGAATTTTTAACGCATCATCGGATACATCATTTCCGATCAGAGAATTTCAAGTAAATTCATCATACACGATTGATTGCCGAAGGTCTAATTGAAATTTAAACTTCTGAAATCAATACGTCTTATTTTCATTCGACTTTGGCAGTTATTATTGGATTTCACGAGTATAAAAGCGTTGTCAAAATTATATAATATAAAACAATACTTATAAAATAAGATATATATATATATATATATATATAGAATATATATATATATATATATATAATATATAATATATATAATATAATATATATTATATATATATATATATATATATATATATATATAATAAATCATTTTAGATATTAATAATTAATTTCTTCTAGAGCAAGTTATATAAAACGCGAAATTTTATAAAGTTTGATTTTTCATTTTATTTTTTGCATAAATAAATTGAAATAAAATTCAATACCAAAAATAATAAAAATGGAGTAAATATAATTAATTTAAATAAGTTATTATAATTTTTCGAAAATTATATTTTTTCAATTTTAATGTTAACGAATAATTAATTAATAATTATATTAGCACATAAACTTTTCAATGATTTATCATATATTTTATTTTGTGCATTGCTAATATATTATAACAAATAAATTGGTCAAACAAACGAACGCTGCAGAAATAAATAATTTAGCAAAAAATTAAATATGAATTTTTGTTATATATTTATAAGTAAGAAAATTTATGTGTTAATTATTACTTATCATTTTTCTAATTCATTTTTTCTGTAATCTGTTGATAACAATAAGCATAATTGTTTCAGAATTAAGGTATAATATTATGGTTGGATATTAATGGATATTACTTCTTACTTAATTTTTATTTATGGTTAGTATGTCTCGATGTGAGCATGAATAATTTAGTACAATATTTAATACTTTATATATTGTAACCCATATATCATAAAAAAGTATAAATTGAGCTCAAGATATCGAGTTAAATTTAATGAAAATGACTGCAATTTGATCAAAACCCTAGAACACCGATTCAAAATCATTACTTCCACTTTATTTAACCAAACTTTTTGTTATCCATCGTAAAATTAAAGCTTATATTAAGATTAATTCGGTAATAATTCAACCCTACCGTGAAGCGTGAAATCAAATTAGAGGCAGGTAAGTCTTTCGCGAGCACGATTTACGAGTCGAGTTGATTAGCGACAATGACAAGGTGATTCTTGCACAAAACTTTTCGGCCCGGGACGATAGTAGAGACGAGCTTGTCTTTTATCCTAATGGCACTTCGTTCTCAGCTCCATGTTACGCTCTGGTAAAGAATTTGTCTTTCCCTTTTTATGTCCGGAATTCAACGATGATTGTTCTTTTTTCACAAACTTTTAATTAAATGAAGAAACAAGACGCGCAGGAAAAAGTTGTTAAATTTTGTTTGAGCGCTTCCTGTATCTGGCATGTTGGGTAAAAGACTTAAAAATAAGTATCAGGATTTAATTGATTCTAAAACGATGTAGTATTAATTTGAAATATTGTTTCGTCAAAATACTGTAAATTAGAATTGATGAAAACCTGTTGTTAAAATTAAAAAAAGGAAAATTGATTAACTAAATCATTTGCTATAACTTGAAACATTAGAGCTAAAAAAGACAATTATTCGTCTACTAGTAATAAGATTTTCTTAGATTTTAAAGATGTTCAACTTCAAAAATTTGCACAGTTTGTGCAGACTTGATTTTAAATTCGGTACAATATCTATTAATTTTTGGTTATATGATTAATTGATTATACATAAAATACATTCACTTCACGGATTCATTTTTTAAAATACATCTTGTGTTTGAAGCTATATATGAAAAGTGTACTTAAGTCGGATAAATATTAAGCCAATATTTTGAACAATAATAATTGCAATAAATATCTATCAGTTTTAAGCATTATATATCTTAAAATATTAATAGATGTGAAACTAAAAATGCATTCACTTCATCCCTTCATTTCCAGAAATTTATCGCTTCTTTACACTTATATGTACATATATGAGTACTTAAAACATATATAAATAAACTCAGTATCTTCAATATAAGTATTCAATTAAATAAGAGTCTTTTCTATAATAATTATAAAATTATATTTCTTCAATTGTCATTAAAATTAATTTATCTCTTCCATTCACAAATAGAAGTGTCGGTACAATCCAATCTCCCATTACCTACAGTTTCTCCTATTTCAGCACTTCGAAACCTCATATTATCAAAAAATCGTGTCAGTATACCAAGAAATACGTTTGAAAGCATCAAATTAACAATTATTTCGAGACACTCGATGTGATTTTTTCTCATCACGACGTTTTATTTCACGCTTCGTCTAATAATATGTTTTTGCTTCGGATAGCACGGCTAACCGTGTTTTACAAAAGTCATTCGACAACAGGTAAATACGATGATTGATTGACTTGTAACTCCTCGGTTTAAATTAATAGCGAGGAATGTTTTTTTTAAGCATTGTGCTAGATGATATAATTGAAGATACAATTATAATTGTAATTCGATGAAATCAATTCAATTCCAGGATTTGAGATGATTAACTTGATTCTGATTAATGTTCTACTGTTCTTGTTTCTGTATCGTTTTACTTAATGGGAAAACATTAAATATAATAATTAGAAGAATTTTGATTAGAAATTCTTAGTTTTTATAATTATATAGTTGTGCTTGCCCTATTTATAAAGATTGTAAAATGATTTTTTGAATAAATAACTTTTTTGACGACTGTGAAACTTAAAAATCGTGTAAAACGAATTAAATTTATTATAAAAGATGGCTCTATAAAAATTGATTATATTTTATGTACTTTGGAATATATTGTAAAAGATGATAATAAATCTATGATTACACTTCTTAGAAGTGTTTTTCATTCCTAACTAAATGAAAGGCATTTCCAAATTGGAGGAGACATGCTTAGTTTTTATAGAGATGATAAAATAATTGTTTGAATAAATAACTTTTTTGACGACTGTGTAACTTAAAAATTGTGTAAAATTTTTTAAATTTATTATATTTACTTAAAACATAGCTCTATAAAAATTTATTATATTTTATGTACTTTGGAATATATTGTAAAAAACGATAATAAATCTATTATTATATTTTTTAGGATTTTTTTTTAATTCCGAATTGAATTTTATAGATATGATAAAATAGTTTTTTGAATAAATAACTATTTTGAGGACTGTGAAACTTAAAAATTGTATAAAAAAATTAAATTTATTATATCTAGCTATAACATGGCTCTATCGAAATTAATTGTATTTTATGCACTTTGGCGTATATTGTAAAAGTTGGTAATAAATCTATTATTACATTTTTTGATATTTTTTTTAATTCTTAACGTATGAAAAGCATAAATGAAGGGCAACTCTAAATTTTGAAACTACTAAATGACAAAATAATTGATTACTAATACTCATCAAAATCATTATATTTATATACTGTAAGTAAATAAATGAAGGTTAACTATTATGAATTGTTTTTGAATAAAAAGCAGATAAACATTCAATTACCAATATATATAGAAATAGCAATGCAATATGGAAAATTTATTAGAAAACTTATCGAGTGAATTCGTCAATGAATCATTCGAGTTATGAATTAATAATAGACTAAATTCAGTAACAAAACTTGACTTTAAATATGATGCGCTATATTTCCTGTATGTTAGTATAAAAATTTAAATTTTATGAACTAAAGTGACTATTGAACATATTTTCATTTTATTTAACCAAATGTTCAATATCTAGTACACGGTCCAATTTTAACTCTATAAATCTGTACTACATGTAAATCTGTTTGAATTTTATGGACTAAAGTGACTATTGAAGACATTTTCATTCCAATTATCAAATACTCAGTTGAATATCTAGATCTATGATATCTATTTCTTTCGATTTTCGATATTTAAAACAAAATATTTAGAAATTAAAAAAAAATGTTTTGAAACAAAAAGCAAACATTTCGTCAACAAACAGAAAAGTTTTTTGAATCATACAAATCGAATTTTTATTTCTTTCAAAAACCAGAATTTCAACAAATAAATGTCTAATTCTAATATATATTTTAACATGAATTCCAAAATTTCACCATTAAAATATCTAATTTTAATATGCATTTATAAACAATCTATGCATTTAATAATTAAACTACATCAAAGGAGGATTTATTCATGGTCTTAAACGTATATTATTTAAAATATTTGAACATTCTATAATCTTATTATATGAATAATTGTTGTGTGCTGATGCACATAACATCTAAGAATGCAAAAGCAGTAGTTTGATAATCCACTAAAAATGCTTATCATAAAAAATGTTCGAAACCCTTTCTAAAATTATTTAATTATTTATTCTTCCTACTATCACATATCACTATCTACACTGTAGACTAGGGACATCTCTAAACTGGCGGACTCATAAAGATCATTATATTTATGATAGTCTATAAGTAAATAAAATAAAAAGGTTATCCCTATCCCGATCTACTGCTTTTCCACAATTTGTTCTCTTATCTCCCGAACACAAGTAAATAAAAACATAGCCCACGCAGATTGATTCTTCTAATCGGGCCAACAATTTATCTCATCGTCCGTAAATCTAAGACAGATGAGTTTTTTTCTGCATCTAAGGGCAGTAGTCTCGAGTCTACCTCCAAATAAAGCCATTAGGTGAACATCCGTTTGCCCTATAAATCCAGACGAAGTGTTTCGGATTAGGAATCATTTGAAGAATGTCCGCGTTGTGTGCGGATAATTCTCAGCTATTACGAGACCACCGGCCGAGAAAATCGGCACCATAACGGCTAAGCGGAGCATCATTTGGGTCATGCTCCATAACTGATGGTCTAATTTATTACTTCGGAAGGATAAGGGATGATTTTTTTATAGTTGATATATTGGAAGTAAAGTTAATCGCAAAAGAAAATTTGGTATAAAAATTTAAAATAGAATTTAATGGAACTCAAACAAATAACACTGATTTATTAGATATTTACATTGGAATATTGTAAAAGATGATAATAAATCTATTATTACATTTTTTAGGATTTTTTTAAATTCCTAACTAAATGAAGAGCATCTCCAAATTAGAGGAGACATGCTTAGTTTTTACAGAGGTGATAAGATAATTTTTTGAATAAATAACTTTTTTGACGACTGTAAAACTTAAAAATTGTGTCAAAAATTTAAATGTATTTTATCAACCTATAACATGGTTCTATAGAAATTCATTATATTTTATGCATTGTGAAATATAATTATTCTATTATTTCGTTTTTTGATAATTTTTTTAATTCTTGACTAATTGAGAAGCATCTCAAAATTTGAGACCTCTAAATGACAAATTATTAGATAAGAAGATTATTATTAGATAAGAAACTTTATTTTACCATGTAACATAGCGCGGTCAACATAGAATATACTACATTATTAAGAGTTTTCAAGAGTTATTTAAAACACATCTACCAAAGGGGTTTTACATTTTCAGTAAAACGTCTTCAATGAATTTTGTTCCAGCTTTTCGTATAAAAAAGTGCGTATCCAAATGTTTATCACTTGAGTCAGGTTTGTTCAGATCGTATAATATCTTAAGATATTATGTAACTGCTGCATAAAAAAATATAACGTCTTTTTGCAAAAATTAAACTAGTGGTGTATGGCATCATGTCTTAAGGCAAATTGCTGGAACTTGTCGTACCGTAATGAAATATTCGCTAAATAATAAATGTTTTCAAATGAATTATTGTATATACTGTAACTTTCATTATTCGTATTTTAAAAACAAAATATAAGAGCTTTTATAAATTGGACGATGATTTTCATATATGTTTACATGAAGAGTAAATAACAAAAACTTATCAAGCAGTGTTAGAATAAAGAAACTTATCAACATTAAAATCAGAATTATTTTTGATATTCAAAAAATAATTTTGTTAATTGAAAAAAAAATGTTCTGAAACCAAAAAAGCATTTTTTTTCGCTGTAAAACAATCATTTCGTCAACGAACAAGAAAGTTTTTTGAATCATTGAAATTGGATGCTCAGTTCTCTCAAAAACCATCCATTTTTTACACATTTAGCTCCGCATGTCCGAAACTGCTGGACGTGCCTTTGACAAAAACTAATCACCACATTTCCCCGTCATTACGAATTGAATGTTTTTTAGATCATTCAAATCGAATGCTCCGTTCTCTCAACTATTTCTTTTTTCCTTATTTCTATTTTCTGCACTCTTTGTTCCACGAAACGGCTAGACCGACTTTTGCCAAAAACTAATCAGCACGTCTTTCTATCAATAGGTATGCATTGCTTTTTGAATATTTGAAATCGTTTGATCCGTGCTCCTAAAAACATGGTCAAAATATTGTATCCAAACATACACACACACACTTACATACATACATCCATTTTTTTTCTAAAATATGTCAGAATGTACAGAAACCTCTGAAACGTAAAGATATGCAAAAAATTTCATTTTCAATTTTTGAACGATTACAATAACTTACCCTACGGAAACTTAACAAACTTGAAACACGGTATCAATAAATACCAAGAAATCTTTAAGAAACAAGTCAAAGTAAATTCTGCGATAGTAGAATTTAAATTGAACGTTTCACCAACGGATTTCAAATTTTTATCACAAATCCACCAAAGGGGTTCCAAAATTTTTAGTAGAACGTGTTCAGTGAAAATATGTTCCTTACCTCGTATATCCAAAAATGCTTATCCAGTTTATCATTTGAGTCAGTATCGTTCAGCTCGTATGATAGCTTGCGGCTCCGCGGTGACGGGATTACTGGTTTGATAATTTTCCACTTCGTTTAGCTTCTCGGATCCAAAGAGAGGGATGATATCCAACTATGGCCAACGTGCCTTCTGATATGATTCCTGAAACATTTTACACGGAAAGTAATACTCTCGTACAAGAACGATATGATGACGCTCGAACGAGAAACGAATATTGGAAGATGAAGTACGATAGGACAATTTATTTTGAAATGTTATATAAGTTTAGGAGAACCAGCTCAAATATATCATATCGACAATGTTTAGCTTTATATATATATATATATATATATATATATATATATATATTTATATTTGAATAGTCTTGAATTTGATGTTTACGGTTGAATAGTAAAACACACTAATAACGTCGAACGCTTCGACAATACGGCACTGAACGAAACAAACACGTGGTTTCTTAATAGCGTGTCAAAATTTCTTTAAAAATGACTAGATCCCATCGCTTTTTAAATTTTCCATAAAAAATTTTAACACATGCTAAAAACCGCTTTGAGAAAAATGTGACATTTCTATCTTAAACTCCGAAGAGTAAATACATAGTTTCGACAACTTGTTAAGTTATCATGGTTATTAGTGTGTTTTACCATTTGTGATGTTAAAAAATATATATCTTATTAATGTGCACATACTCATACCATGGATTAATTATAGTTTAATAATGGTTTCATATTCTATATTAGGATACAAAATTGTAAGTGTTTTATTATTATTATTATTATTATTATTATTGATTTTCTATGAAATTTTCTTACATATAATTTATTTAGTTTCAATTTTTATAGTTAATTTGATTACCACTGAATGATGGCTAAGATGCTAGCCGAAACGTATGGATTTTAAATAAATAAATTTTTAAAAAAACTCTCATACTATTTTTATTGATGTTACGCCCAAATATTAAACTCAAATTAAACATATATATATATATATATATATATATATATATATATAAATAAATATTATTGACCATTATATTGATATTATTGACAATTTTGAAATTTTTGAAAAAAATTGACTTCTTTAAAGAATTTGATTTTTTTTTATATTTCTAATTTTTTCTGTACTTTGAATTTTTCTGGAAATTTTGAATGATTTTTTAAATGAAACGTGCTGAACAACTTCTAAAATATAGAACAAGATTTAAACACAAAGAAACCTAATTAATTTTAACAATATTATTAAATAACTAAATTTAGTTTATTAGATTATATTATGTATTTAATTTAGGATTTGAACAATATCCATTGTATTTTTCTTCGACATAAATCTATCTATCGATCAGAACGACTACCATCTTGTCGACCATCAACTACCTCTATCTACCGTACAAAAGCGCTGACAGGTAACAAAACTTTACCAAATGCACTGCCGACGTTGAAAGCTGATCGGATTTCGGTTATTTTATGGCCCATGAAAAAAAACTTGCATGAGATAACAGCGATTGAAACCGTGTAATTTTTTCTCCAACACAGGTACCGCACGACAACTCTCTAAATAATGTAACTTTTAAATCGATTCGGTAGGTTATTTATGATCCATTATTTATTGTGTGGGAAGTCGAATTTTAATCTGGGAATAAAATACATAGCGATATTAGTATATACAATTGTAGAAGCCCGGAATTGGTTCTGAATGTTGCCATGCTATTGTTTTCGGTTTTATTGAATTTTATTGTGTGAAGCGAATTTATATTTTGTGGATAAATAAAATTCAATCGTAAATTTTCATTACGATAAAGTTTGTTTGTAAAAAACACATGTTGTCATATACGTATATGTTTTTTTAAATAATATTTTTAATTTATAATTTCATAATAAAAGAGTTTGAAGGTTCAAAATTTTATTCTTTTTTTTAAATTATTTTTTAACTCCCCTAAAATATTTTTATATTTTATAAAACAAATTCTGTTCACAATCTCCTAAATTTTTGGACAAAACCTATAATTTAGAATAATCTCTAAGATTTACAACGATCTCTAAAGCTTAGTACAATATCTAAAATTTAGAACAATATCTAAAATGTATAATATATCTAAAATTCAAAACAATATCTAAAGTTTAAAATAAGATCTAAATTCAGAACAATATCTAAAATTCAAAACAATATCTAAAACTCATCCAAAATTTAGAACAATATCTAAAATTTAGAACAAGACCTAAAATGCAGTAAATAAAAATAATAAAAAAAACGTAAAATACGATTTTAATTTACAGTTATATCGCCGAAACCAAATACTACTCAATAAAAAAGGTTAAAAAAATGAATAACGTGAAATTCACGATGGAAACATCTATCAATTACCTTACTTTCGAATAACTGCTTGAACAATTAAGCAATTAAACAATTGACCATTACTGTTGAAATTTTCTGTTATAAAAGTACCACATGAGTACTCTTTTAAGTACTCGTGCACGTTCCACATCTTGACAACGAGCAAACACTCAGAATCATTACTGACTTAAGTAAGTTCAAAACAAACATTCGACGGTCCAAAAGCATACTAAGAGGACATTTACCCTAAGTTTAGGGATGCATTTAGGACCACTCCTTTATCATGTACCGCTTATTGCCCCAAGTGATCACTTTTCAGCCCCTAGTGTTGCTAAGGATTCCGGAAATATATATGCAGGTTCATGATCTGGTAGTATGGTGATCTTAAATCCGTTGATCAGTTGAATTTGGAGATGGAAGTTGAAATTTGGAATAAAATTACTTAAATTGTTCATAAATGAGCGCAACAATATTGAGACTTAACTCAAATGCTTTAGCAAAAATAGGTTTTTATTTTTTTACTCATTTTATTAATATGAAACTGAGAAGTATTGTATCATTTTGCAATCCAGATTGAATGAGCAAACTTCTAATGGCACATGAAAATATACTTTAGTGCATTTTTTTAAAACAAGGCGTTCCAAAGTCTTTGAAAATTTTGAAATAATATACTTTCCTTTCAACTTGTAAAAAAAACAGCATCCAAAATATTAATGATACTCTTTACATAATTCATCGTTTATAATTTCTTGTCGTTTCTTCGGCAGTTTCAAAAAAGATTGCACAAAAACATGCAGAGATTATATAACATAAATAAAGAAATTAATGAGTTAATTAAATATTGTGTATCCAAATATATTTCGTCATTATCTGACAATTACGTTTTCGCAAAAAACGTTGATTATGTCTGACTGGAACGAGTCACCTTTGTTCGTGTTAATTATACACCCGAATGCCAGTCCTTGTGGAAAAGAAATATAAAAGAATTTTATTATTTTTAATGAGTTACTAATTTTTTAAACAAGCGATAATAATATTATGTAATCAAATCATTCCAATTAAAATACTTGTATGATATATTCAAAACCTCCAAACAATTGATCAATAATCCAACAATGCAAATGGAATCAAATTATCGTCAGTAATATGTTATTATTACTAGTTATCTCTTCGATTTATTCGATTTGTTAAAAAAAATAAGAGATGCTATATGTAATTATTGGTTATAGTTTTTGTAGGCATTCTAAAGATTGTGATTGTAAATTAAATCTATACTTGTATTAGCACATTGATTTAGACACTTAATGGGATACAAGTCTAATGTCTTCAATTACACTTATTTTTAGGAAAGTAGGTACTTGAAAATTCCTATCTCTGTTCTCATTTAAAATTCTAAAAATTATAGAATATTTAAAGCTTCTGTGACTCGCTTTTTTCTTATATGTTTTGATTATATGATTTGATTATACGATTTGATCATATTTAAGACCTTTATATCAGTATGTCCTCGTAGCTAAGTGTTCAAATTACCATTTCTTTTTACTTTTTTCTTAGCTAACTAGTAAATTATCAAAATTATTGCTTAACAAAAAAAATGGCCCAACCGTACCCAGTCTCTCCTACTGTTTTTATATTTCTTCAATTGCCAATTATTTACACATTACCATTGCCTTTATATAAAATAATAAACTACATGAAAAGTAGATATTATGAATATTAAAATAAAATATATCTCTTTCTTTTCAAGCTTATAATTGTCTAATAGTTATGTGCGTATGTTGCAGCAATGCCCCCAAAAAACTGGTTTCATTTGAAATAATATTTTAGATTATAATCCTTATTGTAAGTAAAAATCTGATATCGTACTGCTTGATACTAAGCTGGCGGAAGTAGTGATCTAACACAAAACTAGGAATTGCTAAAAATTCTTTACTACTATACTTTAATTTTAATCATTTCATATTAATGAAAATTAATATGTTTATTTCATATAAAAAAACAAAAAATAATGGTTAAAATCTTCAATAAATAATAACATGACATGAGTATTGTTTTAATAACTTTTATGTCACACATTTTAATTATTAGTTCTTTAATAATTTTTTGCCAAAAAAATTTGAACGATGCCTTTAGGACATAAATATAGAAAAAAACATATCGATAATTAATAATATTAAAAATACAACAATTTCAAAATTTTAATTTACATAAAAACTTCTAAATTTATCGATTAATAAGTATTTGAAAGTATTGATTGAAATACTATAATTTGATATGAATATGATTATCTAAAATATACCTCGTTGGTAAAACTGAGCATAAAATTTTATAATTACCAATAAATAATTTTATGTTATTTTTAGTCATATCTTAATCATCATTTATTATTGTTTTTAATCTTGTAATCTCCAACTTGTTTATGTTTCATTGTATTTTCGTCTGTAACTATACTTATATAAGCCTTCATTAATTCAATATGTAAATTTTTATGTTTTGTCCATACATGTTATGAGCCGAATAAAAAAACGAGAAACAATTTTATCAATAAATTGAATCAATCTTGTATATTCGTATATGTCCAAACATCATTAACATTCGCTTTTTATTGATACAGATATCTTGAAGAGTACAGAATATTGAGTAAAGTTTATATTTTCCATTTTTATGATCATCTTGTAGCATTTCGATACAATGATGCAATCTGAACCATGTTAAAAAGTCATAATTATGTTTTGAAAATTGTATTCATTTATCCGTGCTATTTACATCCTCGATGAGCGAATTTAAATTAATGATATTATTTTACTGCGAACTGAAACATGTTAATTATGTACAATATAACAATTAAATACAATTATTCTCTGTTGAGTTGATTCCATTGTTTTATTTAATGCATTCTTTAATTGTACGCAAATTAAAGCTCTCAATAATAATCAATTAATGAAGCTGACAATAAATTAATGAACGTGAACATGGGCATGTATATTTCAACCAGTTATTAATGTTTGCGTTGTAAAATGCCATTTTATTATAATTTGAGACCTTGATGATTGTTTTTTTATAGTAATAAAATAAAAGTTTAAGTTGTAAGGTAATATCAAGAACAGCTTACCCGTAGATTAGTGGTTAGAGCTATGGATTTCCTATCAAGGATTCCAGGTTTGGTACCTGTCTCGAGCAGCATGATGTTAAGCAGCAGTGACATTAGTTTTCAATTGGAAATATGGATAGCAGCAACATGTTTCCGAACTAAAATGCTTTTCCCCGTCACTGCTGAAAATTAATTACTATATTACAAAAATTGTAGTAAAATTCATGTCATAGAGATAAAACAACTATTTGTTTTGCCATCTATTAAACCGATTTAGTTAAGTAAGTCAAATCATTACATAAGCTTATAGTACTCTAGGAAAATATATACTATAATAAACTAGGAACATCTAGCAAAAAATCCAGCAAAATGACTCATACAGCAAATAAAAACGCATATATATTATTCTCTTAAATCACTGTTGTTTGTCATTATTGCCATTTTATTGTAAGTACGTTTCGATTTTTTTGTATAGTACCGTTATTGAGTTATTGTTTCTGATTTTATAATAAGCATGTGCAGTGTTATTCTGTCAGGAAATAACAATGGAAGATGGTTATTAAAACACATTATAACTGCATCTTGTTGACAACATGAGTAACAATAAATGTTATTTTGCTGTAGCATTCAGTGGGTTTAGTCAATGAAAGACAAAAACAAGAACAATGGCTAGGAATGGTATTGAAATATCAACAAATATATTAGATTTTGCTTTGAGGTTATAGATCTCTATAATAATGATATCTAAAGTAAAGAAAAACGCCTTGGTAGGCATTGCTGCAACATATATTGGCTAACACTATTAGATATAAGAAGAGTGGTTGAGCAATGAGTTGCCCAAATTTAGTTCTATCAACTACCATTTTTTACACATTTAGCTCCGTATCTTCGAAAAACTAATCACCTCTTCTCCCTATCATTGCAAATTGAATGTTTTTTGGATCATTCAAATCGGATGCTCAGTTCTCTCAAAAACTCAATTTCTATTTTCTGCACTCTTCCCTTTGTATCTCCGAAATGGCTGGACTAACTTCTGCCAAAAACTAATCAGCAAGTCTTCTTATCAATAGGAATCGATTGTTTTGTGAATCATTCAAATCGTTTTGGCCTGATATCGTCGACGAAAAATTGTATCTACACATACAACCACACATTCATTTTTTCTAAAGTATGCCAAAACGTTCAGAAACCTTTGAAACTTAAAGATATATAAAAAATTTTGTTTTCTATTTATTTGCGTTTACTATAACTTACCCGACGGGAAGTTAATGAAGGTTTTGTTTTGTTGAACGTAGATCTTATTACAACATATTCAAAAAAAGTTATCTCCACACATTTTTTATCATTTTTTTTTAATTTTACAAGAGATTATCTATCCAGCAGACAATGCAGAGATTATTACAAACTATATCCAAGTGCAAAAGAGACTGTAAGATAATTATCTCTTCTCGAAGTACAAATAATAATAGCCTTTGCAATCTAGTTTACGTTATTAAATAGGATAATTAATCAAAGCACCTATTTATATGATTTGTGTGGTCTTGCAATATTAGATTTAAACGATAGCTAGAATAATGTTCATTGTTATCCAATTATTGTGAGTAGTAATAATGTATATATAGATTATTATTATTATGAACAATTTAATTGCTTTGAAATATTAACTTAAATTGGCGAGGTAAAAAAGCAAGTTGTTATTGTACACATTGTGATTACAGGATTGTGTAGTACATTAATGTGATTATTATTTAAAACAGTTCAATTGCAAGCAATAATAGGAGAAATCTGGCAACATTGCATTGGGATGTTACTCCTACAACGGTTTATAAACATGAGCTCTTATATTTTGTCTATAAAATGAGAATAATGAAAGTTACAGTATTTATAACAATCTATTTGAAAGCATTTAATATTTCTCGAATATTTTCGTTACGATACTGGAAGTTTCAACAATTTGCCTTAAAACACGATGTCATACACCACTAGTTAAAATTTATATAAACTATTTTAATACACATAAAATATACGCTATTTTTAAAATATGAACATTACTTGAATTTATTCGCAGCAAATTAACAGATGATCTTTTATAGTTAATCTACGAATCAATAAAACATGAATATTTGTGTAGTGCAACAAGAATATAATTTTAAAAATATGCATATAGCAATGTTATTAAATGAACAATTTAAAAAATGATACATAATACGCACGTATATGCAAATCTTCAACGCAACAAAAATAAACAAAATTGAGCTATTTGCTTCGCCTTTAGTTGACATGAATGATAAATCCCTTGTGCTTCTAATTTCCAGAATATTAACATAATTATACATGGAGTGCTTGCTCAAGCACATTAATAATAATATATTCAGTGAAAATAATACACTTTAACTAAATCACTATGTTCTGTGCAATTTTTCATTTATCGACAAGCAAGAAATGAAAGCCGCGGGGCACCGAGAAGTTATTAGATTTTTTCTTATTTCTTATTTGATGTGTTACGGCTAGAAATATCACCGGAAGGCTCAGTCGAGCATATAATTAATAAACGAAGGTGGCATTTGTATCTTTATTAAAGTCTGCTAAATAATGATTTGTATAAAGAAAATCGTTGATTGCCGAGCAGGAAATGTTGGCTTAATGACATATGTTTGCCCAAATTAGCAATAAATAATAAATCATAAAAAATAAATATAATAAATTTTACTCATATGTTCAGAATTAATATCCTAGAACTATATATATATATATATATATATATATATATATATATAATGGAGTGGAAACATATATTCTTATATATAAAAATGGAGCTCTCGATCAAATGATCCGCTAAAACTCGAAAACGGCTAAACCGATTTGGCCAGTCTTAGTCTTGAAAAATTTGTGCTAATCAGTAGGTTGTTAGAAAGGTGATATATTATTTCAAAATCGCGTATAAACTTTACATTTTTAAATTGAAAATTTTTGTAGAAGCGTAATTTGAATAAAACAAACGTACTGTGGCTAATACGTGAATTGTCAAACGTTTTTGACATATGATGTTCAATTACGTTTAATAGGATGTTTTACGTGAATATTTTTCAATTATGATTAAATTATAGTAAGTAGTTTTGTTCGTAGTTATATTTATACACGAAAACGTTATTAAACAGATCGCAAGTGTTACTAGAAACTCAAAATATCAACTTTTTTGAAATGCACTTTTTGGCATATTTTTCTCAAACACGGTGCTCTGAAAGATCTCATTTGTATACTTATATACTCATAAGTATTTATGAAACATTTTCTAGGTTATATTATTTTTTATTTATGTTATTTAAATTCAGAACATAAATTTGGTAGAACATAGATCAAAGGGAAATTTTCTCGAATAACATTTTCCCAGTTATAACTTCCCAGAATTTATCGAAAAATAGATAGTAATATATGAAGGTCCGAGGTTAAAAAAGTCCACCACCGATGTGTCAACAACCAGTAAAGTAAAGCATTGTTTAACAATAATATTTGAAGTAGAGGGAAAAAGATGTATAACCAGCTATAACCTTGATTCTTATGATTTTGCTATCGGGAGATAAATTTCCTCCGTTGGTAAATGTTTAGCATTAGTTAAAAGTGTAATTATTTTGTAAAATACCCTTAAAATCAAAATAAGACGTTGAAACTGTCTGCCACCTGGCCGTTTCAAGTAATTTTTGCTCGAAGTCAAATTGGACTTTTGTGCCTCGCCCTGCTCTACATATATACTTTTTATGTATATAGTCAAAAAGTAAATCCACACAAACAAGAGATGACCTTATACAGGTTTAACAATAATAGTTTATCAGATCATACGAATTAAATTTGCTTAGAACTCTACAAATATACAGATTCCTACACATATCCATATAGTTTTACATAACTCGAAGGTATATATCTTAAGTGATTAAATGTGGAATGAAACAAAGTAAAATAATTCTATGTAAAATTCACGGATTGAGTAAGGGCTTTTTTCTTGTTAATATATTCTTTATTACAGCAGTCAACCTAAGGTGGATTTCTGAATCATCAAGCTTTTCCGTGCGTATTTAACATTTTCTTACGCCTTATAACTCTTGAGCAAATAAAACATTAAACCTTCTAATGTTTCGTAAAGGGCAAACGATTTCACTAAATGAGTTTTATGGCTGAGTATTTAATGTGAATTGTGTTCTTGGCCTTGAAACATCGCCCGAGATCATGAATTTCTTCTTGAGCATTTTCCGCCGACGATGGCGCCTCGGTGTCGCACACAGACTCCTGTATTATGAAAACAACCTAGGATTTTCAATGTCGTAATCAGGAGGAACAAATTGTGCTATCGGCGCTCTTTAATCTTCTCTCTTTGATTATCGATTATAGAAGCCCTTTCATCAAATCCAATTATAGAATGATTTTTTTTAAAAAAGGTCAGTAATGATTAGTAAATTGTGGCGTAAATTGTGATTGATTAAATATACATGTACATACTTTGAAGCTAGTTTATACAACTTGCCTAGTGCTATAAAGCAAATTGTTCCTTTCCATACCGCAAAGAAAAATTCGACAATTTTAAAAGTTTTCAAATCAAAGAAAATTCAAAAGAAGAATTTATATATCTGTGTACTTTATAAGAGCAACATACGAAAGAATAAACCCCTGATAAGTTCGACTTAGAATGTGTGTTGAAATATATTTATAAACTAATAAATACAGCAGGATTTTTTGGCTTCACCTAAACTCAATTCCACGTTTAATCAATTTATTACTAATTCAATTTAGTTTTTTGATATGATCTTTACAAATGTCACAGAAGGTTTGTATACCGCACGCGCAAAATGGATGACGTCTGGCTCGGCGCCCGCATGTCGCGACTATCATTGTTCGCAACTTCAACCCTTACCTCGTGGGCGAAAAATGGGGCAAAATTACGTTAATATCAGGGATGACTCGTTGTTTACGTAATACTACAGACATAAATATACTGACACAGTTCGAATTTATGTGCTGAATCAATGGGAATTCTTATGCTCAACTTCTGATTTACATAAAAGGAATAAAGTGATAACCTTGTAAAATTCAGCAAATTATTAATTATGAAAATATGATAGAAAATTACAACTTCTTATTAAAAATAAATTTCTTGATTTTGAACAGCAAAAAAAAACAGTTCTATGAGTTATTGTAAGATATACTCCCTAATCACGTATTTAGAAGACTCATCAATGACATTAGATACGCCAACCCAACAAAAGTTGATCAATCTACATTTGACATGTTTTTATTATTGTAATTTTTTTCTATAATATAATTTAGCTAATATAGAATTGTTATGCTCAACTTCTGATTTACATAGAAGGAATAAAATGAGAACCTTGTGAAGTTCAATAAATTATGGATTATAAAAATATTACGATTAAAATTACGAGTTCTTTGTCGTCTTTAAAACAAAATTCTTGGCTTTGAACAGCAATAAAAACATAACAGTTCTATGAGTTGTTGTAAAGATATATACTCAATAATCACGTATTTAGAAGACTCATCAATAACTTTAGATATGCCAACCCAAGAAAAGTTGATCTATCTGCATTTAACATATTTTTATTATTGTAATTTATCTCCATATTATAATTTATCTAATACTCATGATATATTTTTAGTTTAAGAACTAATTTTACCTGGAAAATTAGTTTAAAATTACATTTTGAAGTAAAAATGGATATCACTACTGCTGATGTTAGGCTGGTCGAAGTGGCTATCGAACCTATAACCGTGAGATTTTAAGATCAAATTACTCACAAATAAGGTCATGATATGGCCTAAAATATAAATTAAATCTGATATTATTGCTGAATAAAAGTAAAGGTAAAGGATTAGGTGAAGGTAAAGGTAAAGGTAAAGGACCAGGTAAGGTCAAGGATCTTATAAAGGCGAAGGACCACGTAAAGGTAAAAGACCAGGCAAAGGTAAAGCTCCAGGCAAAAGTAAAGCTCCAAGCAAAGGTAAAGGACCAGGCAAAGGTAAAAGACCAAGTAAAGGAAAACAAGGAAAATCAGCAGAATTTTGCAATAGTTTCGAAACAAAATCACAGCAGACCCGTAAAATAGGCCTACTGAGGAAATTACGTAAAAAGAAACGCGCTAAGGACACTACCTCGTAGGTGGTGTTTAAACGAACTTTTCAAAGTAATATACATATCTTTGAAACGGTGGCTCTGAGAAAAAAGAGTGTTGATACATTTTTTGTAGATAATTTTATGCTCTGCATTACAATTATATCTCAGATGAGTTTGTGATAAAACTGACCATTTGCCTGAACATCAATAAAATTTCATTTTTTTACCTTTGACTTTGTGCCAATATTTTAGCTCGCACCGGAACGATGAGGACTTCTAAGATTTCTTTTATAATTGTATTTTAAGCATTTTTACCAAGTTATAGTCCATTATGAATTGTTTTAACCTTGAATGCGTAAATTGACTAGACTATCAGGCAACCAAAATATTATTATATCCAAACCAAATCGATAAAGTCCACCGGCAAAATCGAATATTAGAATATGTAATTATACACTATGTTGGGGTGTTAATAAACGTTATTTACTTTATCATCGGATCGCAGTAAACAACCGTAAACCGTTAATGCCCTTGCGGCATATCTCTCCAATGTACCTACTCCCTGTACGTGGAGATCGTGTTTGACATCATTTAATGTTATTTATAATCGCGTGCAGCAGCCCGGCACATTTACTTCGAGTGTTCAATTTTGGCCCGGAGAGTTCTATTTGCACTTCATTATATGCATATATTGTTGTATGCATATTCAACCCTTTCCCGAGGATTTTCGATTAGGCGAAATGTGCTAGTGGTGCTTGTTTGCCTTTAATTGGGTTGAGCCGCGTAAAACGCGCTGAACGAACGACTGTCGGTCTAGGGCGGAATTGTTTATATTGCGGTTGTTTTGTTTTATTCAACGGCTTTGGGTTCTGATTGCGAGCTCTGAGTAATTTTGGCTAAGTATTGCGCATTATTTTGGTAAGCGTTTTTGAAGCACACACAACATTGGAACCAGAACATAAACATAATCACAGAAAATTGAATAAAGTTTTTAATGAGCAGATGTTTTCTTATCTTGTCTCTTAATGTAACGATTAATTGCTGTAATACAATGTTTGAGAACCTATGAAATAATACCGTCAATACGACAGATTAAAATTATGTGCATCATATAATGATAAGGATATAATTTTATTTTACTTTCTTTTCTTTTGCTTTTTTTATTGTTATTTCATTTGTAATTCACTGTTTTTATTATGTAATTAGTCTATTAGTTAAGCTTCTGAAAGTCACCCAGATTACAAACATCTTTTCAATCTACACAAAAAGGGATACCAATGGGTAAACTCTATTTTAGCCATAACATAACATATTGTCATTCAAAATGTTTTTTGAATAAAACAGATTGTAATTGATTCTTGAGAAATAAAAAAAATAAATATAATGAAAAGGATAAAACTTAGATACTACTAGTAAAATAAAAATATATGTTTTAAATAATCTCATTAAAATATCTTTATCAATACTATTGTCTTAGTGATCGTTAACATTATTAATAATGCCAATTATTATTATTGACAATGAATGACATTATTGAATCGAATGAGACTAAATTTGGAATAACTATGTGTGTGTGTGAAAGTTTTTGAAGATTTTTATGAAACTTGTATAACGATAGATTTCGTAGTATGAATTAACATACTAAAATATTATAGTCTTATAACAAGCAGTTAAATTTTTATAATTTTTGGCTTAGATACTAATCAGATAGTGGTAGGTTTTCTGTTTCTCTTCTATTTCGTAGTAGCTATTTCTCTGTAGCTACTGATTACAGTTTACATTCACGTTTAAATAAAATGCATTTCTATAACACAAAATAGATGAACTAAAATTTGTTTAACAAATTAATTTAATTTATACCATTACAGAATCGTATTGATTATTTTTTAGCAGAAACAAAAATTTTATTTTTGAAATAAGCAGTTGGACATATTACCTAATTAGCTAAATTTAAATTCTCATTGGTTAAGTTTATTTTTATTATGTATACGTATCGGGAAGTTAATGCAACTTACCTTGAAGCATAATGCTACTGACAACTAGTATTATGAATTTTAGTATTTATGAAGTAATTGTACGTTTCCAAAACTTGAAAAGCCTTATGATTTCCAAAACTAATATCCCAGTATTTCAATTTTTTTCATTTATAATTTCTTCACTATTAGGTTTTTTAAATGTGTATCTGCTACGCCATAAATTTAATGATAAATGAAAATGGTTATTCAAAATATTAACATGTACAAAAATATGTTATGTGTATATTAGAATAATATCGATAATAAGTAAAATTTTCACCCCTAGGTCATCATACGCGATACCTATTTCGTTTGCAATATCAAATCCATCCATTATCATAGTTTGATTAAAGCTGTGCCAAAATTCCATTATGAAATGGATCATAAAGCAATTCCGGTTAATATGGTCATCATTATTTGTGCCTTAAAAATTATAAATCAGTGTTCAACTGAAAATTATGGTATTAGCAAATGTGGCATTAATTCTGTTAAAACACGGCTGTGCAATTATTATACATTATGATATTTTGTCAGTTTTGCAAAGCTAAGGGTAATTAAAATATTGGTACACAGGGAAAAAGTAATATTGTGAATTATTTACATATAAATACATTAGTGCTAATGTTACATACTAAATACATAGCTACTGCAGAAATTGTTAAAAATTATTTAAAAAGACCAAAAGCTTTTTCAATGAAAACATTTTAAGTATATGAAGTATAAATGCGCCTGATCTGTAGAGCATACATAAAAGTTTTATTTATCCAATTTATTTTATTCTATTCCTTCTCGTAAGAATTACAGTATATTCTCCTGCATTGTGCGTGCAGGAATTAATATTAGCTTTCCATTTATTGTTTTAGGCAACGTCGTTGATTCGGGGCATCATAAAAATTTTCATTAGTTCCTTGCCAAACACATCATCGTACAGTATTATTTGTCCAATAATCGTAAATCGCAATTCATTGACGTTTATATTACCCGAATCGGGCCTAAATCGAGAACACTGTTTTCTTAATAAAATTGTGGATTGTAGAGTATTCAGACAATCTGATGTAAAAGATGTGGGTAAGAATTAGAAACTGTTTGTTGATAAATACTTGAAAGGCAATGAAAGATATATCAGCGCTATTCAAAAACTGTTTTGTGAAGAGATGATATTAATAAAAAAAATCATCCATTTCTTACAACAAATTGAAAAATAAAGGGTTTTATACAGGGTGTACCAGAACTTAACGTTACGCCAAAACAGGGTGACAGTATTGCTCTTAACTGTCCTGAAACTTATTCACGGTTATTCACGGTTATGGTCCAAAGTTTAAATAAACAAAATTAATAAAAATTAACCACAATAACCAAAAAATTGCCATTATTTTACAAAAGCTTTACCTTACATTTAAAAGCTCATAATTTCCAAACAACATGAGTTAATTGTTTTTTTTTTAATTTTTTTCACAATAGGCTTAAGTTCAATCTTATTACCCTGATTTGGCTTGACGTTAAGTTCTCGGACAACCAGTATAAAGATAAATAAATTATTTTATAATATATAAAGTTGAAGTTTTGATGTAAATCAGAAGCCAAAATAAATAAATAAAAAAAAAGTTGAAATGAATGTTTATAAGAGTTTTGGTTGGAATTTTATCATATGGGTTTTTACTGCAATTTACTTTACAGTACTGTTAGCTAGCTTTTAATAGTACTCGATATATACATTATTCACTTAATGCATTATAAATTCAAATTTTAATTTTGCGCGTGAAGTTGCTGAAGCCCGGCAGTGTCCTAAATTCAAAATTGATAAATTAATATGAAATCATTTCACGTTTTTAATTACAAATCGAATTCTTTTCTTCGGCTTCGTAGATGTCTAATTTATGCCATCGACAGTGCATGTTAATGGCACATCCTAGGCGGCGCCCCCGCGCCGTAGATGAGTTATGGCTAGGCGTAGCAGGCGGGTTCCGACGTAGCTGACCGCTTTTCTTCCCGGACTCAGAGTTAATCACAAACGTCCATAGGTGCAGGCTATTTATTATGCGTATCGCATCATGATCACGTACACTTGATTAATTCGAACTCGTAATTCATCGGAAAATGTACCAGTCGGATATTCTGGGGCAAGAAGTAGAGTAAAACGGCGGTGTTTTGGATTACTGAAAAATTAGGAACGAAAATATATACGTGTAAAGGAAATTAATCTTTGTCGCCGTATATTTTTTTTGTTAGGTGATAATTTTTAGTGTACCGAAAAAACAAGCAATGTAATTGTATTAACATGCTCTTTTAGTTTATGATATACAATTAATTCATAAAATAAATACATTTGCACGTTTGATAGTAGAAAAATGAAATAATATGTACGGATAAATGAATTCAAATTCTACATACTTATTCATTTTTTTTTTAATTTTTATATAAATCCTTGTTTAAACAACTATAAGAAACCGAACTAATAACGCGTCTTAATCGTGAACTTATATAATTCAAAGCGCTGTAACGTAATATAATACGCAAGAAATATCCTCTAATATATATGGCAATAGTTTTATATATATATATATATATATATATATATATGTATATATATTAGTTTATATGTGGCAATAATAATTTCAAATTCATATATTTTTATTGTATAGAAAATACATGCATTCTATCAAAAGCTACAACAAACATTATTACAAAAATGTGTTCATCAAATATGAAACTTATAGTCTTAAAATTATAAAATTATTTATTCCAACATTTAAAGATAAAATCAATGTACATTTCTTTAAATCAATGACTTCTGTTTTAAATTCCATATAACAATTATTTTTATTATGATTTATCGTTAAGATAGATCATTTCTGAACTACCTGATCCATAGATTGAATTTAAAGTAATACTTATACGACACTGTCTTACTATAATATACGATTATTGTTGCCATAATGATCTCTATCTGATATTAAAGTATCATACTAATTACCATACGAATGGTTATTATGATATGATATTATCTTCAAAGGAATTCTTCTACCTGGATGAATTTACGACTTCCATTAGAGAAATTATATAATGTGTTATAAGTATAACCATGTGTATATGATCGTTTTGGATGTAGAGAATTAGATATTGCAAATTATTTAGTAGCTAAAACTATATTAAATTATTCAGGAAAGTAACAATTAAATAATTAAAAAAGAATTTTTAAGGTTTTTATTTTATGTATATAAATTACTCGCCTGTTATGTTTAGTAGAAAATAAATTTCAAAAATCTATAATATTTATTATAAATCTACTAAAATTAATTATGTTTTGCTATAAACATGATACTAATTAAATTGTTTGTATAGGAATATATCAATGGCAATTAGAAATAGCAGCCTAAGAAAAAATCTATGCTACAATTGCTATTATTATTTCTATACAATCTGTTAATATATTAGTTTATTTATAAAATATTTTAAAACTTAGTTTTAAACACTTTAAAATTTATTGTAGTAATATGTATTGTTTTTATGATTAATTTTATGCTCTGGGTTTTTATTTGCTAAAGGTTTTTGTATTACCCCATAATTTTTATAATTAAAGTTAACATTACAAATTTTAGAACATCTCATAAAATTTTGATTTAAATATTTAAACAACGAAACTAACATAGACGAAGGCATTTTTCGATAGCATTCAAATTTAAATTGTTACAATTTGTAAGTAAGTCTCAAAAAATAAGATTTCATATAAGAGTAAACATGGCAAAATTATAAATTAATGGACCAATTATCTGATAAAATAGAAATGTTATGGTAATGGTATATTAAGGGTCTATCTTCGTATTAGATGGTAGTAACTAAGGTTTGTCGGTTTTCACAAACCGGTTTCAAAAGCCGGCTTGCAGATGGAAATTATGAAATTTGAAACCCGATTTTTTCTATGATGTTTTCACTGTGTAAACAGAAAATGACAAATATAGCTAAATAATTTATATATTGGAATTTTTGCTAAGTGAACTACAACTTTTGAAATCCGAAATCAGTCGAATAATAGAAATACATCATTACACAAACACATAGCCACAAATTTTAATAAAAGTTTTTTATTTAAACATGTATTATTTTTAATTGTTAGAACTCTTTCCTTTCACTACCATAAAAATATTCACATTCTCATATATGAAAATGATGCATCAATAACGAATAATTATTTAATTCAGATCAACTATTAGTTCTTTCTTGTACTAATTAAAATTAAAATAAATTTGTGTACTGTTTACTATTTTAACAGTAAATAAATTTAGTCAAAAACTGCTCTGAACATACTGCAAACACGCGTTTCACACTAAAAACCTAACCTACAAAACGTATAAACGTCGAATAAAAATTTATCATTTTACCTTTCTGATGTCCCTAAGATGGCACATGACTGAAGTTAGGTTTTATGTATAAAACGCCTCATCGCACAGCAAACACATAGCGTTTTAGCAGCTTCTTTCTACCAACTAAGACAGGTCAAGATAAGTTAAGTGAGTTCTTCTTCGTAAAATAGCAATACCATAACATTTCTAATTTATGGGAGAATTGACCCCAAATTTTATAAAACCGACTGACTAAATAAAAAATGTTTGAAAAACGACTTAAGTCAAATACAATTATGTTCTAGGTCAATTGCAAAGCAATATCCATCTATATCCTCAAAACTATTTCCATGTCATTATGAATTATTTAATTCCTCGTCAGCAAAGTCCATAACTTACATACATAATTCCGGTAATTAACTGCTAAAGAATGTGTGATTTAAACTATCGGCCTAACAAATAAATTGTTTTCTTTCTACGCCGCCCGGTGCGAGCGTTTTCACGGATCGTATAAAAGAGTATAATGTTATTGTTTCGAGAATCATAATCACGCCATTCATAATGAATAGTTCGGCCTTTATAGTTCGCACAGCGGTCGCGGGCGGACCTCTATGGTCGCATCGACCATTAGGACTAATTTAAATAGTAGCAGGACACGTACAACGACTTCCTATTTTACTATTTTCGAATTCCTTTTTTGTTTTATCGCACAGTCACGTGAGACCTGGTCATTATTCCAGAAACGCGCGCTCCAAAAGAATTATCATAATAGGTCGAGAGCTAGATTTTGCCAACGGACAGAATTCTAAAAAACTCAATACCCATTGTTTCTAACTGTTTCTTTATCGTCCAGGGTATATATAAATTTTGCCAGTTATAAAGACTTTCTTTACTTAGCTCCTTAGTAAACTTGGTTAATGAAGTATATTCTCCAAAGCGTTTATTTGTAGACCAACTCAAATTGGTGAATTTTTGAGATCATACTATTTCAGGAGTATCACTTATTGGGAATGCTTAGATCAAAACATGTAAAATTATCAACACCTAAAGTGTGTTCACTAAAAAAGTTATTGTGAAGCAAATGTTCTAGTAAATTTGGTTAATAAAGCAGATTTTTTAAAAGCGTTCATTTGTAAACGGATCAAAATTCGTAAAAGCCGTACATCATATTACTTTAGAAGCTTCACCTTTTAGTAATGGTTAGTTTTGAATTTTTGAACTCCTTAAGTATTATTAAAAAAAATATTGTAAAGCAAAAATTGTTCTAATTTTTATTAATAATTTGTAAAACAGCCAAAATTAGTAAACTATTTAAATCAGTATTTCAAAAGCGTAACTGATTAGAAATGGTTAGTTTTCAACATTTAAAATTGTTAACCTCTCAGAAATCACCCCATAACAAAATTATTGAAATGCGAAAGTTGTAGCAAATTTGGTTAATAAAGAAGATTTTCCAAAATATTTATTTGTAAAAAGTCTAAAATTGGTAAACTTTCTAGATCATGCTATTTCAAAAGCTCAATTATGCAGAAATGGTTAGTTCCAAATCTCTGAAATTATTAGTTCTTAATATGTCATCTCAAAACAAAGTTATTGTAAAATATAAGTTGTAGTTAAGGTTAATAAAGCAGTTTTTTCAAAAAGTTTGTCAACCGACCATAATTGGTAAACTCCTTAGATCATACTATTTCATGAGCTATCGATAAATGGCAAGTTTTACATATTTGAAATCATGAACTGATAAAGTATCATATCAAAAAAAAAAAATGAAGTAAATCTGTGCTAAATTTTGGTAATGAAACAGATTATCCAAAGCATTCACGCAAGGCAAAAATGGATAAGCTCTTGACATCATACTATTTCAATTTTAAATAGTTAGTTTTCAACATTTGAATTTGTTAAGTTTTAAGAAATTACCTTTAAACTAATTTTCCAAAACTATCACTTGTAAACCGACCAAAAGTGGTAAACTCTTTAAATCATACTATTCCAGTAGCTTATTGTTTAGATATGGTTAATTTTAAAATATATTTAGAAATTATTAACTCCTAAGTTTGTATGAGCTTTCAAATTTAACAACAATAATTCAAAAAAAATTGAAAAGTAGTTTTTTATATGTGTTTCATTATAATGATTACTTTTAAATAATCTTCTAATAAATAAAATGTGTTAAAATACTAAACTATGTCTTGACTATCAGTCTATAATGAATAATAATTACTTTATCATCATTATATTTTTATAGCACCTCTAATATTATTTTAAAAGTTGTTGTGATTAAATAAGCTAATTTACTTTTTAAGTATAGTATAATTATCATAATTCTAGCTCAATTTAAATTTGGGAGCAATATCGGTGGTGTTTGATACTGTTGTATAAACTTTTGCTTAAAATAACACTTCAAAACATATCACCATAAATTTCTCAACTTCGGCACAGATCGTCCTTTTTCAAATTTATGCTACATGTAAATCAGAACTCTTCAAAGTATATTTCTAGTCTTCGAAACTTGTTTCAAATAATAATACGTTACGTTAATCGGACATATTTTATGCAAACAATTCGGAAACCCATTTAAACTTTATCGCGATACCATGGGGGATTCGTTTGAAGCTCGATTTTATTTTATTCCTGAAAAAAGTTTGCATTGTTACTGTAATACAGAAGTATATAATACATGTGTATTTGGAACGATTATAATAAAATTAACATAGTTACTGAAAACGCACAATAAAGAGGATATAGGATTTTTTATCTCGCTTTTGAATAGAAACTTGATTGCAAAAGACAATTTTTTTATTTATTTGGACAATATTGTCTAACAAAATATGAATAAAATGACTTCAAAGCTTAAAAACAATAATTAATCAAAGAAAAGATTATTATTCAACTAGGGTATTTTTGATGTACGAAATTATTATGTAAAATCAACCACAATTGTTCTACGTTTCGGAGATACGTTTGGGAAGTCTCTTTTAGGAACTGTTGCGAACAAAGATAAATTTTGTTTATATAATTATGAACTTTTTTAATTATTTAAAATTCAAAGTACCGACTCTTATAATAGACCATTAAAAACAAGTTTGACATTAATTAAAAAAATATAATTGAAAAGATCTCAAACTATAGATGTTTACTATTGTGAGTAAATATTAAGGGTGAAATTATAAAATCATTTTCCTAACCGATACTTATTCTTGGTCTCCAAGCCTATAACACATAGCTAGTATTTTATTAATTTATGAAATAAAAAATTGTATAAATCTGATAAATTTAGGCGCATGTTTTTAATTTCATTGTTTTTAAAAATCGTTATTATAAAAATGAATTTTCGGTTGAAAATGAATAACAAATTTCTATTAAGGTTATTATCTAATTGTCGATGTCGATGAGAAATCAGTCAAATCAAAAGTGTGTTTTTTGTCCAATATATAGTTTGTAAGTGCATATGTTGGATGTTCAGAAGTATATTTTTTATTTCTCATTTAAATTGCTGTCGATAGAGAACCCAGTGGTAAGTTTTCTAAGTAATATATCTTTCTAAAGCGTGTACTATTTAATAAAAATGCGATGTTCAAAAGTATAAAGTTTAAAAAATCAAGTTTATGTTCTCTGTCTATTTTTTGTTTCGTTTGACCTATGTACGATGCAGGTCAATTTTTGCAATTTATTTTGTATGTCGTGTCGTATTCCGCCATGTCTATCACAGACATTGAGAAATACAACACGATATACGAAGCAAGCTGCAAAAATAAATAAAAATATTGCTCTATTTAGTATAGTATAGTATAGTATAATAGACATAATATTATTTTGTTTTTCTCATTTGCGTGTTTTTCGAATTATCCGAGTATCGCGTAATTCCATCCCCCTGTGCATTAACCTAAGTCGATACCTAAATTGTCTCAGATAGCGCGACTTGCATGATCAAATATATTGGTTTTGCTTTTTTTGCCGCGTTGCTAAAGTTTAGCTATAGGGAAACTCGTAATTCTTGCGAGATCGCGTGAATAGGATTTTAAACACATAATCCACACCAAATCCTCGCTTTGCCACCAGCACCACCGACCGACATGCACGATATGCATTGCAACTGGAGAAGATAATACAGTTAGAAGTTAGAATATTTGAAAAGTTTTTAGATACTTTTCACCTATCTGGATATATCGGTTTATTCATTATGTACTCTTAGTCCATTACTTAATATTTAGATGACTTTTATAAGATCTTAATATTTATAATGCAGAATGAGAATCAATATTTTTAATTCATAACAAAGATAAGATAAGTTCTGCAATTTCAATTTCAATTCAAAAAGACAGATTTCAATATATATACTGGTTACAATATGATGATGCGTTAGTACAAAAGTCTACCCTTATACTTCATTATTAGGGGAAAGTCCTGTAACGCCGGACGGCACCAAAAACCGGACACTCTATTTAACACGTATTATTTAAGCGAGTATAAATCTTTTCATTTTAAAATACAAATGAAAGGGGCATGGAAAACACACAGGTACAGGATCACGCGCCAAGCCTCGCCTGTGACGCACACGGCCACATCGAGAGCAACCCTTTTCTGTTTTAGGCCCAAAATCACGGCGTCACCTAATTATCAATGGAAGTAATTCTAGCATATTTATGCAGTTACGTTTGAGTGGTATGCAAAGATAAAAGTTGTACTTGAATATTATCCGTAAAATGGTAAAATATTATTAGATATTTTAAACAATTTTAGTAGGTGTCACCAAATAAACGAAAATGTCTGTCCCTTAGCACCGGACAATAAGCATATTGATATTTCTTATGAGAATTTACGTAATTTATTCCAATTATTTAATTTTGTTCTATATGAGTGCTAACGATCACTACATACCCCCATTCTTCGTATTTCCTAGTCAAAGAATAAAAATCTTATGATAAATGTTCCAGCTGAGAGCATCGGTGTGGCCCAGCCAAAAGGGTGGATAAATAGTGATTTTTTTGCAATATCTAAGAATATTCGTCAAAGACATATGTGCAAACATTCCAAAGTGTGGAGATGGCTACAAATGTGATCAATGCAGGCTATTTTGAAATGTCCGGTACCAGGTGCCACTGTTTAAAATCATATTTTTTTATAACAAAGTTTGATTGATAGTATTAATTATTTTTCAGCAAAGATTGCGGCTTTGTTAATTTAGTTTGATTTTTAACATTGCTATTTAACAAAAATCATAATTTAATAAACATTTCGTAAAATATTTTTTGATTTATTTATAAATAACCTTAGGTGTCCGCCACTAGGAGACTTCCCCCTACATATTTAGATAATTCGAAAAAAGTGAATTTTTTGAATAACACGATGTTTTCTGGAACGTAACTACCGTGTAAAACGGGGGTTAGGTGTATATTTAAAAATACATTGCCATAAATGTGTTAATTTTTCATACAGTTTTCATTAAATTTATTAAAATTCTTTATATTAATTTACTATAGGTATAATATAAGACGCTTTATACTTATCACCACAATCCATTTCCGCGTTGACACAATGTTTGTATATCTAATTAAATTCATCGGGCTGATGAAAAATACCACCTTTATTTATTTTCTTTGATACTCCCATAGTTGGGGCGGTTGACTTGCGAGTAACCAGATAGCAAGCTGGTTGCGACGAACCCCGCGAAAAAAAATCTGCATAAAATATTTACGAGTGAGCCTGTTTTGCATATAAATGTTATCGGGAGTGCGCGACGTATGTACGGTGTCGTGTATTACCAACAAAATTCTCGCCGTCGTGTCATACGCAGGATTCGGAGAGTTTACCCAGTTTTTCTCTCTCGGCGTAAAATACGTTTACCACTTATTGTCAATAGGTTTGGTTAAAAGACGAGCACGTTCTTCTGACATCATTTTATGAAATTATTTTTGTCGCGCCGTTGAAAATAATGTGGAAAAATAAGATGTATTTGGCCGTCTAGATGGAAGTTAAAGTCGTTGCTAACCATATAGTAAAAAGGATTTCAGAAATTATCTAGGTAGTTTATAGGACTGAAATGAAACTAGTTTTAGTGCAATGCAAATTAATAAGAGATACACTTGACTGAAAAATACCACTAGAATACAATATGTTAGCATCTCACCACTAAAATATAATATGTTACCATCTCCCCGTAATCAATTAATGGCAATGTATTTTAAATTACTCTAGATAGAATAATTTTCTCTACTTTATAAATTGAAGCTAAAAATGTTATTATGGCTGTACTTTTTGTTATGAATTGAGAATATTGATTATCCAAAAAATTGCTTTGAATTATTTTTTTTAACAATCCCTACTATTAAATTACAAGACATGAATGCCTGGTATAAGAGATCACCAAACAATATTTGAATTATTAAATACCAATTCCTTATTAATCAATCAATTGGTCTGAATTTGTAATTTTCTCATTTATTGACATAAAATATATATTGTTTATATCTTAGTGAAGCAGGAGTGTCTGGTATAAGAGATCATCAAACAATATTTGAATTATTAAAGTACACACATAAAATTTAGTTCCGATATGTATTAGTGAAATTTGACGTTCGCTTGAAATTTGAAATCAAAATATTTATACTCGGTTAAATAATACGTGTTAAATAGAGTGTCCGGCGCTAGGTTCCGTCCGGCGTTACGGGTCTTTCCCCTACTGCCAATTTTTTCATGGGTGCAGCAATATCGAATAAAGGCTTTTAACACTTTGGAGCTAATTTTCGTATATATTTTCTAGTGAAAGTCAATGTCACTATTACTTAACATTAGACTGTCTGCGGCTGTTATCAAACCTAGAATCTATCATAATATAAAATGAATAACATTATAATTCCTATCTGTAAGTATATGTTATCAAAACCGTTATAAAAAGAAACAAAACGTAATGAGTTACCATCCTAGCCAATCAATTGGTTTTTATTAGATTCTACCACAAATATCCAAATCTACTTTCATACCAAGTACCTACCAATTATTGTCTAAATCTATGTCTAAACCATCTTATTACATTCCTCGGTTATTACAGCTGTATTTAAGGAATGTATTATCGAAATTGCTCTAGTTCATAGAGAATGCAACACAGAACCAAACAATTCTTGAGTTTCCTATTGTAAGGAATTCATTCGCTTTCCGGCAATATCGCAACGTGCTTTGGGATTTATTTCAGGCAGCGATTGGAAACTCTATTGTTGGCCGAATCAATGCCACGGCTTCTTAAAGTCGAGCCACAATAGAGTTTCAATAGAGTTATAGGCCATGTCGTACGTATATTTCGTTATATTGCCATATTGGATTAAAACTTTTACCAAGTGCCTAGTAAAGTATGGTTGGTAATTTATTTTATCTTTATGTACTGCAATACATGGAGTTAGCGGAACGCGTAGTGGTCGAAGGGTTTTCAGACATATTTATGAAGGAAATGTTGTGATTGTTATAAGGAGTTTGTGGAGAATATTCTGAGTATGATATTAATGTCACTTTGTTCTTAAATCTTATTTTTATAAATTAAGTGTTTTTGAGTAATAAATAATTATAATATATTCAATACCTTTTATAAAAAATAACATCAATCTAATTCAATTCTGTAATTCATCAACTCCTACATGCTTTACATACTGCAATCAATTTTAATACCTAGACACGGTTCAAGCCCTAAGACTTTCGTGTCGTGTTCAAGAGAATTCTAGCTCTGAAAACCAAACCCTTAATTGTGAGCATTGTTTTAATCCATCACAAGCTAAGATAAATAAGGTTTTACTCCCTAAAGGTCGGCCAGTCGCAGTCTAGCCCTTATTCTCAATGCTTATCTTCAGAAGGAATTATCCGATCTCATTGTCAGTTCGTTTAAATGTCAATGGGATACACACCGAAATAGTAAGGTAAAAGATTATAATAGATTATAGAGATGTTAGTACAAACATAAACGTAATAAACTAATTAGAATTTTTTTTTATTATATATTTAAGAGCAATCTGTACTTAACAAGTCTTATGAGCTGTTGTTCGACAGAAACGAATGAGCCATCCCATAATGAATTTATATAACAATTTCCTGTATTACTGACGGTTTTTTTATTGATGCATCAATGTCCAGTGAGGTCTATTTACACTTTGGACAAAATTTTCATATATATATTTTTAGTAGAAACCGATGTTACTCCTACTTGACATTAGACTGTCTGGAGCTGGTACTAAGCCTGGAACCTCTGAATCGAAGTCCGTAGTAGCTTAACCATTAGGACAAGGGGGCCATTAATAAGATGAAAAAATATTACAATTCCTATCTGTCAGTATACGTAATCAAGACCGTTATAAATAGGCGTTGACAACTTCCATGAATATAGAATGGTTTCAATGAACTTTCTGGCGTGAAATAATCATTCGTCACATTTCTCGCACCTATTGCGATTTGCTTTAATGAATTCAGTGTAATTAGGGAACATTCATTCATCTCGACACCGCGCGAAATTCATTAACGATTTACATCTGGAAATTCATTAATAGATTGACAAATAAGACCTAGTACAGGAGTCGAAAGGAATTTCAGAAATTGGAAAAATGGTAAATAAATATACCTTATATTTATTTACCATTTACTTTGTCACGAGAAAATATAGGTAATTTGTTTACAACTATTTGTTAGGTAAACAATAGGGTAGAGCGATACATAGAGCTCTAATTTGACTTTGAGCAATTATATTGTGAAAACCAATCGAATTATTTCGAAACACATACCACATATCAAACAAACAACTATCTAACTAATCTAAGTAACTAATCTAACTCGACTAAGTAAAAATTTCAGTTAATTCATCATTGTAGAAATGTGTTTATTTGATATTTTTTTAAAAAAATGTCACTTAGTTCTTTTTACCCATGGGCGGGGTTAAATGGGACAGCCAAGCTGCAAACAGGTTCAATTTCTTATTATTAATTTTAAAGGAATTTCATAAAATATAGCTACATTATTCAACCAATGCAAAATTTAAATTTTATTGGTACATTTTTTACATATATAACACTGTATATAACCTTGATCTGGTATTTTGTCAGAAATATTCATCAGCAGATTTGCAAAAACAATTTATTTAACTTATCTCTTGTAAAAGAGAGGTTTCAGCCTATTTTACTCTTTCATTTACTATTTTTTATTGTTTACACTTTTGCTAGGGTAAAGGTCAATATATATAAACTTTTATAGACGTTAAAATAACTATTGAATTTAACTTAAAGATAACAATATATCTTAGAAAACTTTTAAATAACATAGACTTAAAAATTATATTGAGGTTTCGTGAACTAAATAACAGTGCTCAAAAAAACTAACAACGAAAGAAAATACCTTTGTTTTGGATTTTCAAATATTGTCGTTCATACCCGATAGCAACGTCGTATGAATCAAATTGATGGCTGGTTATACATCCTTTTTCCCTCTACTTTAAAATAGTTTTGTTAAAAAAATTTTGACTTTACTTATTTTTGATATATCGGTGGTAAACCTATTTTCCCGCAAATCTTGAAGCCCGCTAAACCCGGTAACAGCAAATAACTTATATTTTCTCATTCATTTTTACTATTATGTAATATACCTCGAAAAATCAATTTTAAAAGAAAGGGGGTATATATTATTAAAATATTTATAATTCACTTTAGTAAAATAGATTTTTCATTAATTATCATATTATATAAACACTAACCAAAATTTGTTAAAAAATGTGTTTTAATGTAAAAAAGTACTCTGAATTAAACTTAATTTTATTGCATTTACATAACAAAATATGTTATGTATAGTTGTGCATTTATCATAATAATTTTTTTAAGCATCATTTATATTGGAAGAAAGGGGGCATATATTATTAAAAAAATTATAATTTACTTTAGTAAAATAGATTTATTATTAATTATTATGTAACATTAACACTAAAAATAATTTGTTATAAAAATGTGTGATAAATGTAAAAAAATTACTCTAAATTGAACTTCAATTTATTTCATTTACATAACTTCATAATATGTTATGTATAGTTATGCATATATACATAGTTGTGCATTTATCATAATAAAATTTTATAACCATCATTTATATACTCCTGAATTTTATAAAAATATAAAGAGATACTAAATGGTTTATTATTTTTCTCCCAGCTCTCTCTCTACCAAAAGGAATCGTGGGCTTTATTCGAATTAAAACGATGAAGTTGGTGATTGAAACGGAACTTGTCAATTTGCAATCCGTGTGGGAACGCCGAAACTTCTTTAAGAGTTTTGCGAGCACGTGGCCTCGGGAAATGTTCGAAATGAGGGAAGATTGATTTTTGTTTTGAGAACATGTCCCTGGCCAAAGCTCGTAAAGCTGCTGACAAATTAATGAACGAACTAATTAATGGGGAATGAAGAAATTATTAAAATTGTGATGAAGTCTTTGCTATATGCAGGCACATTGTTTTATCTATTTTTAATACTTTGAAAATTTCAAGTATTTTTTTTAATGAATAAGTATTTTAGAGTAAAGTAATAGTAATAAAGCAAATTAGCTCCAATTTAGATTAAGTGTGTCATGATTTTATATACATAAACAAAAAAGTGTATCAAATATAACGATCTAATAAAATCACCATTGGATCACAAATTATTCATTTTTAATTAAATTTGCTTTATTAGCAGAGCGTTGCAAGCACAACCGTCAAATTGAACAGAGAAATTATTTATGGAAAAGCCCTCCAAGTAAAATTTAACTTTATTAAATTTTAATTATTTTAAAACGGTATCGTCTTGTGAGTAGTGTTATTACAGCTTTCCTAATCGTTAGTACAAGAAAATTTATTATTAAAAAATTACATGAGTTTTGGTCAATTATTATAAGCTAATAACATATAATTATATATTTTAAAAATATTAAGACTGTTTTCTCATGCTTGTGAACCTTAGTATTGCAATGTTTATAATTAAGTTAAATAATTTTTAATATTTGGTTATAGCGTTCAATAGTTTAAAACATTTCCTTCAGAGTTTCAAACATTTGTAAATATTTTTAATATTTGGCTATAGCATTCTATAGATGAAAATACTTCCTTCAGCCATTTAAATTTTTGTGTATATTTTGGGAGTCATTTTAATTGAATAAATAAGAATAACTTTTTTTTGAAAAATGGAGAAATGACTTCTGAAATATAAATAAACGTTTATCTCTAAACAGTTCAGCATTATATTTGCTATTACATTTTATAGATTTATATTAAGAATCTAACGATTTTTCTTTTCTTTTTGATCAATTAATACTGAAGACTTGGTCATTTTCATACATTTTACATTCTCATATGATTCTAGATCATTTCCAATAATTTGCCATATCTTCAGATAATCAAATTTCAGTATTTTAGGCGATTTGACAGCATTGTACAGCATTTTTCAGCGATCTAGGAAATTTTCTGGCAATTGATTACATTTTCAGTCAATATACAGCATATCAGACAACTTGCTATATTTTAAATAATTTGATAATAATTAAAATAGTTTTTTAACTTCACGTAGATTATAGTATTCTCAAAAAATCAAAAAAAAAATCATGTCAAAGTCGTCTGAACATTCTGGCATATCTTAGAAAAAATGCATGTGTAGCCTGTAGATATGTTCGGATACAAATTTTTCGTCCACGATTTCTAGAGCACGAGTCAATCAATTTGAATGATTCAAAAAACATTCGATTCGTATTGATGGAAAGACGTGCTGATTATTTCTATATAATTGAAATGTATCAAAGTTGTCAAGTTCTTTATATTGAGTTTTGTGAGAATGTTTGTCTCAGAATGTTTTCGATAATTGAATATTTCACAGATTCGTTAAAGAGTGTACATTTAACGCTTGCATTATCAAAGTCTTGATATAATCAAACCCAGTACCAGTCAGATATCCTTCCAGACCCCTTAGGGTTTGCAGTTATCTGATAATCCCCGTCAAATGGGGTTTCATTTGAAATTTCGAATCTTTTGTAAGACTTCGTATAGGATATGCGATCTGGCTTGTACGTGCTTCGACTCACTATAGATGCATATAAAACCGAGTTTTATACATCAGACGCATAGTAAATCCCAAGTTGTGATAGTAATTTGAGGAGTTTAGTATTTTAGTACAGATTTATAAAAGATTTGTGTCACATGTATAAATATAGTATTACTTTATAAACTTGTAAGATACTAGTGGAATATTGAACAGAACAGCAAATTGTTAGAACTTCCCGTACCGAAAATTAGCATCTAGAAAAATACTTTAAAATTTGAAAAAATGAGATTTTTGAGAATTTTGAAATTTTTGAAAAAAAATCTGAAAGATGCATGCTACAAGTTGAATTAATGATTTTTTATACTATGAGAAATTTGTAAAAAAAATTAATGATAATATTATTTATAGTAGGTAAAAAATTACCTTACTATGTGTTAAATTTGTAATTTTTGCAGATGGAAGCTAAATCAATTTAATTAATATGACTGATAATTCGATAAATAGAAAATTTCAAATAGTTTTTGTAATTTGGGAAGTTTAGTAATTTTGCACTGATTTTGAAGATAAAATAGATATTATGTAAACTTGGAGCAAATTGTATGAGGTAGAAGGTATTAAAATTATCTACTCTGCTATATGTTGTATATGTATTTTTATATTCAATATTAGCCAATTTATATTTATGTGGCAAATAAAATAAAAATTTCAAAAATATGCAAAGATATAAAATACAAAAATTATAAATTTTAAATTCAATAATGTGGAAGAAAGAAACAAAATTATCCTTAAGTAGGACGAGCATCAATAACAAATAATGTCGAGAATTTAATAATGAGACACAAACTAAACTTATCTAATAAATTAAGAAAATGTAACTGTTCTGTTTTCGTTTTTAAAGATTTTATTTATTTCATATATAATAATTCATAATATAAATTATTATTAACAAGATAAATAAAATCTTTAAAAACCAAAGCAAAACAGTAACGTTTGCTTAATTTATTAGATAAGTTTAGTTTGTGTTTTATACATCCATATTTCTATACAATTTATTTAAATCATGTACAACGATCCTAAAATATAAATGCATAAACTCATATTTAATACTAACAAATAATAATTAAACTTAAAAATAAATATATAATAATGGTAAAAATAATCACTAAAAACCATATCAAAATTATTTTTAAAGTATTTAATCGATATTATTTTGCAGAAAACATTGGTGGTATCTATATGCAGCCATTGCAACATACAGAATCAAAGCTCCGCACCGAAAATTCATAGAAATTTATTTCAGAACCTGTTAATTTAAATTTTAAAACTAAATATGATAAACTAAAGTTTTAAATTTTTAAAATTTAGGTATGACTACTACATAATATTTTATTATAAACTCATAAAATCATGAAAACGTATAGTGATATAAAAAAGAAAGTAGTAGGTGAACTAAAAACTCAGATAAAGCTTATTGGTATAGTTAGGTGATCTTATGTTCATTTTACTAAACTGATAAATTGACAAAATCTTATCTTATGTAATATGATAATTATCCTAGAAATTAAAAATGTTTAAATGTTATTCAAATGAGCTTGTAAAAACCCAGCCCATGGAAAGTAAACACAGAACAAATAATCCTGTTTTAGTGTTTTTGGCACTGTAGCTCTCAAATTCATGAGTTTTTGTTTGAAAAACTGATTTTCTTAATATAACATATATATATTTATACTTTTATTTTTCTCTATTTAATACATATTTTATCTATGCCTCAGCCGAACTAAACAGCAGAAAAACAACTTAATTAGTTTTATGTAAAATATTCGATATTTGAATACATGGTACCAAAAAAGTGAGAATTTTATTAATTCATTAAGTAAAAATATAATCAAAACTTTTATCATTTTCTAAAAGGTTATGTTGAAGTTATATCTTTTGATTTGGAAGCTGTGATCGACCTTCACTTATTCGCCTACCAAAGAACAAACTTCCTCGTTTTTATGACGTATTTCGCAAACAGTATAAACAAAACTGGTTTTCATTTTAAATACTATCTATTTTAGGCTTTTAAACACTTAAATTTATAGTCAAAAAACTGAGAACCTTAAAGTAGAATTTACTAATATAATATATTATTACATATTATATTAGTAATTGCATCAGTAATTATATTATATTTTATTGATAAATTTATATAGCGTTAATTTTATGTTTTATAGCATTTGAAAATAATATTCAGAATTAGATAATCTTGATTATTGATTTTCTCACGTTATTTAGAAAGTACATCAAGTACATATCGAGTACATGTGCACTTAGAGCTTTCTGACGTCAATGATTCCAGTATTTCTACAAATGTGAAATTTAGAAAGCTCAAATATGAAAATAAAGTAAAAATCAAAAAAAAAAATTAAATAGAATTTAATTCAATAAATTTTTTAAAGTAGTATAAGTATAAGTTTAAATGAAAAAATGAAAATATTAGATTTAATCATGTTGTCACTAACCTTTTCAATAATTCATGTTTATTATTATTCGTATTTTGTCAAAACTTTCATATATCATTTTAATTAACCCCTTCTCAATTTAATAAGATAATTATATAATTTTATAATTTAATTCATAATTTTCAATTAATATAATAATAAAAATTTTAATTCAATAATTTAATAATATAATTCATAATTTTTATTTATATTTTATTATTTATATTTTAATTTATAGGTTTCTCAATTTAACTATATGATTGAAGATTATTGTTACTTTGCAGGAACTCTATTTTTAGTAATGTGATATCAAATGTTTTAGTATGCATTTTTTTATTATCTGATTTATGCTTATATACAGTAGTCTGATTATTGCTTATATTTAGTGATTTTTAAAGATATTTATTTAAAGATATGAAAAAATTCATAAAAGTGATGACTATTTTATTTTATACTCATTATTTTATTTCATAAAATCTATTCAACAATTATCATTCCTGATGAGAACATATATGTATATATATATATATATATATATATACATATATATTATACTTGGAAAATTCTCAACCCATTTATGAACTCTATTATTAGATACGAATTAGAACTACAAAAGCGCGCAGTCAATATTTCTGTCAATAGCTAAAATACATCATTTAGTTGACATTTTGTTATATTTTATATAGTATAATTTAAATCACGTAACAAACTATTATATATTGTGCATGTTTAATCAACCTAACTCAATTCAAATTGATTTAGTATATGTGACTTATATATGAATAAGAGTTACTCTAGTGTTTGAGAATAATATTCGCATTCACGGTCAGTAGTGCAAAGGCAGACACGCGAGATAGAGTCGGAATTTTCGCAAAATAAACTATTTAATTAAATAATGTTCATATAAATAATTTACCTGTGCGATTCCAATAATTTTAGTAAATTTTTCTAAACGACAAGATAGCTAAAAAACAAAAAATGTAATCATACGCGCAAGTGATAAAGCATTATTTGAATAAGTAATTTATGTAAATAAGTGCAAAAATACTTGTAGGTAACTGTGAATTTGTAATAAAACGTAATTCGTTCTAGCAAGTAAACATTTATTAAATAATGTGTATGAAGGAGAAAAATTAATGTTGTTTTTTTTTTAACTTAATTTTATTGCCTTAAACTTTACTACCATTGGTCCATAACATTATTTTCAAAATTAATTAATAAAAAATATATATATTAATTTTCTTAAGCATTATTGGAATAAGTAATTTATGTAAATAAGTGCAAAAATACTTGTAGGTAACTGTGATTCTTAATAAAACGTAATTCGTTCTAACAATTTTAAATAAACAATTATTAAATAATGATAATAACGAGAAAAATTAATGTTGGATTTTTTTTTCAATTTAATTTTATTGACTTAAGCTCTTACTACCATTCGTCCATAACATTATTTTCAAAATTAATTAAAAAAAATAAGATATTATTAAGGTATAAGTCGGTTGAAATTGTTTTAGTTATTAAGGTTATTTACTTACTTTTATATTGAAGCACCACTTTATGAAAATGCCGGTGGTAGATTTTTAAGTATAATTCCTATTGCTTTTTATGCATAAAATTCATTTTGCAAATTTCAAAACTTGTTCAGATATTAAATTAATTCAACACATCTTTAATAAAATATTTAAGTAAATATTAAATTTCAAGCTTAAGTAAACTGTGATAGATTAAGTTTTATATTTAAATACTAAAATATATTTTAGATTACTAATTTTGTTCAACGATTAGTTTTTAAATAAGTAATTAATTAAAAAACTATAATATAAAACATGAAAAACTGATGAAGTTAGTAAAAATATTAAATTAAAGCATATAAATATTTTATTAATGAATAAAGAAACCTACTCAATATTGAGTGAGAGTTGTAATTGATTTTAATTATAACAAAATTCTAATAATTAATTATGATTCTTTTACATTAATTTATATTGCACAATTAAATAATAAATATTTCTTTACTTAAACTAAAGTATATAAATTTGCGAAATATCCAGACGCATCAATGATTTCAATCAAACCGAATAAAATCAAAATCTGTGATAACCACATTACCAAATAATGCTAAAAAAGATATAAATTTGATACTACAAATAAAAACAACATACTATGTCACCCATTGTTCTAATTAACGATAACAATATTCCATACATTAAAAAACGTTTTGTTTAAACGTTAACTTGTGTGTTTTTACCTGTCGCACCTCACATTCCGAATCGCGAATTCATTGCGAAAAGAGTGCTCTATATGAAAGAAAGTGGCCAAAATTAAATAATTTTATTATGTTAACGATGAAATTAATACAAAGAGTGACTGGTCAAAGCCGAGGGGCTTTGACAAATTTAAAAAATAGTTCTGGAAAGTGTTTATCCACGGTTAATGCGGTTAATTTAGCCGACGAGGAAAGCAAGGAATGGGCGAGTGCGTTGCCTTATAGTGAAATTCCAGGTCCAAAGCCAAAACCCATTGTGGGAAACTTGCATAGGTTTTTACCAGGAGGTAATAATTGATATATTCAAATTAAATTTACTAGTATATCAAGTTTTTATTGATTAGTACATTTTAAAAATTAATTTTGTAGAAATATTTGGACTGATTGATTTCTTATAGCTATATCTTTCACTTTCATGTTCACTTTCAAAACATTTTATGCTCTATTTATAGTTAATTAAATAATTATGTATTGCAATTTTTTTTATTACATATTTAAAGCAATTTAAAACAAATAATTTGAATTAAATTTGAGATATCAAGTAAATACTTAAATTCGTTCCATCAAAAAAAGTTTTAACAGTAGTTTTCAAATCACATATGCTTTCAAGTAAAAGTTTTATGTAGTTTTTTACTATTAGTTTTGTCTTGCTGCATAAAATTTTTGTTGATTATTTCATAAAATTTTAAATATTTATTACATTATATTTCATAATAATTTTAGTGGTTTTGTAAAATAAAAAAAAGTTAAACTGAGGCTCGAAAATAGAAGTAATTAATTGAAGTGATTTTGAACGTTATTTGATGGATTTTTACTAATTAAATTCAATTTTCATGATTATTTGAAATTTAGGTAAAGTAAGTTTATTCTATAAAAATTTTATAAGTTCTATGGTTTTTTAAATCTAGATATATGCTAATAAAAAACTTTTTGTTTAAAATAATATATACACATTTCCTACATTAATATTTTTAAATCAGAGTCAAAAAATTGGAATTTATTAACCCAAATAAAGATTATAGTTATTAAATCTACTAATGCAAAATTACTGTTTAGGTGCAGCTTATCTAAAAATTAATTTAGATTAAAATTAAATTTTTGTCGTGATAAATGATAATAAAATCAATATTAGAAATGACGTAAAGATTTAAGTCGATAGAGCATTTTAATCATAATATTGATAATATCGTATCACAGCCTTGATTTTGTTATTTTGATTATATTTTTCAAATTTTTCTTTATTGTTCTTAATTTTATATATTTAGGTGAATTTTATAATCTCCAGTTGGCAGATTTGTATGTTAAACTAAGAGAAACATATGGAGAAATAGTCCGGCTAACAGGAATAGCAAATCGGAATGATCTTGTGTTACTTTTTAATCCAGAACATATAAAAACGGTTAGCAAGTGGACATATTTTATATAAAATTGATTTTCTATACTCTAACATGGCCATATATCTTAGGTATACAGAAATGAAGGCATATACCCAGTTAGAAGAGGCTTGGAAAGCTTCGTCCACTACCGAAAGGAATACAGACCAGAATTGTTTAAATCTGGTGGTCTTTTAACGGTGTAAGATATAAAATTTATTATTAATCAATAATTTTGAATTCATTTTTGTGAAAAAATTATCAATTGTGATGATTTTTACTATAGGCAAGGCTACGATTGGCATCTGGTTCGAACCAAAGTTAACCCTGCCATGATGCAACCAAAAACAGTTCGAAAATATGTCGAACCTGTTGATCAGATTTCGCAAGAATTCATAAATCGGTATGAATTGCTTAAATCCCTTTTCAATTGCTGAAATTTCATCAAATCAAATTATGTATCTAACTTTTTTAGGATGATAAAACTCCGTGATGCCAACAACGAAATGCCTTCCGATTTCTGGATGGAAGTCAATAAATGGGCATTAGAATCTATTGGAAGAATTGCTTTAGATACAAGATTGGGCAGTATAAGTGACAATCCGACATCAGAGTCTCTAAAACTGATTAAGCATGTTCATATGATGTTTGAATTGATTTATCAGTTGGATATTTTACCATCTGTGTGGCAAATAGTGCGGACGCCTAACTATTATAAGTTGATGGACTGTTTTGATGTACTAAGAGAGTAAGTATAATTAAATCAATAAATATATCTATACGTGCATATATTATATAGTTATATAAGAATAATATATAGCAAATATAAGTATCTTCCCCACCAATTGTAGGTTAAAATGAGCAATTTTTTTCCATTTTTAATAAATCTGCAGATACTTTAGAATTGTGTCTATGAAACGCCATTTTCATAACCATTACTTTGCAATAAACTTAGAAACATTCAAAAGATAAAACCTAACTCATATTTGAAATTTTTATTTTAGTATAGCAGATTGCAAACAATGCAATTGATAAGTAATTGAAAAATTTCTACAATTATTGATCGTTTATCCTCATAAGACTACTAATCAATTTACGTATACAAAGATTGGTATCCAAAATTTATCTACCATTACTTGATATAAAATAATAAATCAAATATTACGAAATAATTGAGCATAGAAGAAATTTGTTAACGGTTTTTAATTGTTCTATAGTAACTTGATTACATATTTGAAACTTTGAAAAAATAAATCTATTATTACCAGAGCACCTGTTATTAACTTAGCTTGTTCAGAACTTTGTGCAGTAAAATAAGCAAAATAGATAAAAATGCTAAATTTCTATCATTTGCATAATCAAGTTGCATTGACGCATTTTAACTAGAAAATAATTACTAGCTATAAAAATAGCATGATTTTAACCTAAATATTTTTTAAACAGCATTACAAGTAGACATGTTTCGAATGCAGTTAAGCGTTTGGACGAATCGCCACCAAAACATTCTGAAGACGAGTTGAGCGTGGTGGAAAGGCTGATTACCATCGACCGCACCATTGGACAAGTTATGGCCATGGACATGTTGATGGCAGGAATTGACACTGTACGAATTTTTAAATCAGAATAATAAATGATAAAAGATTGGGGAGATAACAAAACAATATTGAACGAATATCTACTTTACAACTAACAAATAGCTATTTTGCAACTAACAAATTTATCAATCATTATGAATCTAATTAGAAGAAATTAGAACAGAACCTAGTATCTCCTTAGAAAATAAAGTTTTTATAGAACTCACACCATTAACTATTCTATTAATATACTATCAATAATTTTTTTTATATTTATGATAATGAATTAATTTTTCCCTATTATTCCAGACATCTTCCGCAGTTTGTACCCTACTATACTATTTAGCCAAAAACCAAGATAAACAAAATATTCTAAGAGCGGAACTTAGAGAAGCTATTCCTGAGCCTAAAGGACAAATAACTAATGATATTTTAAGGCATTTGCCTTATCTGAGAGCCTGCATTAAAGAGTCTTTGCGAATGGTACCTGTTGCTCCTGGTAATTTAAGAGTAAATCCCAAGGACATGGTTTTGGCTGGATATAGAATCCCAAGTGATGTAAGTTGATGTGAATAAGAATTTCTTTATATTATTAAATTCCCGTAGGGTAAGTTATTATAATGGGCCAAAAATCGAAATTGAAAATTTTTACATTTCTCGACGTTTTGAAGGTTTCTGAACATTTTGGCACACCTCAGAAAAAATGGATGTGTGTGTGTATGTATGTATGGATACAAATTTCCGGTCACGTTTTCGGGCGCACGGATCAACCGATTAGAATGGTTAAAAAACATTCGATTTCTATCGATAGGGAGAAGAGCTGATTAGTTTTTGGTAAAGGCAGGTCCAGCCGTTTCACAGATACGGAGCAAAGAGTGCAGAAAATAGAAATCGAGTTCTTGAGAGAACAGAGTATCCGATTTGAATGATCTAAAAAACATTCAATTAGTAATGATTCGGAGAAGTGTTTATTAGTTTTTGGCAAAGGCAGGCCCGGCCATTTCGAAGATACGGAGCTAAATATGTAAAAAATGGCAGTTTTTAAGAGAACTAAGCGTCCGATTTAAATGATTCAAAGAACTTTCTGCTTGTCTTAACAAACGAATTGATTTTGGAAAAAAAAAATTTGTTTCAACTAATTTTTTTTCAAAAAATATTTTTTTTGTATATAGAAAATATTTCTGATTTCAATTGCAATTCTGACTTAAGTTCTAATATACTTTAAACAAATATTTTCAACTTTGCAATTCAGCTTATATAGTTCTTATAAATATTAGACAATGTTACAGTATTTATTTATAATAATCTATTTGAAAACATTCTGTATTCCTCGAACATTTCGTTACGGTACGAGAAGTTCCAGCAATTTGCCTTAAAGCACAATGCCATACACCCCACTAGTTTACTTATGTATTGAGACAAATTTGCATATTATGCAAATATACAAACCAGTGTAGAGATTAGCAAATCTACCTACTGGACATATATTTATATGCATATAATTTGAACATTAATGATTTGTTTTTACATTAAACGTTGCTGAATCATTCTTGCCTTCATTTTTACTATGGAATTTGCACTAGTCGCATAATTATAAGAATGACTTGGCAGAAGTTACAACCTTAAGCTTCGTCTTAATTACATTTAGTTACATAATATAGTAATAGTCTTCTTAGTTGAATTTCTTATAATTATAGTCTTGGGCACAAATAAAAAAAAACTACAAAAATGGTTTTGATCTTAAAAATGACAATATTCGAAATTT
>NW_020537324.1:12979154-12995852 GCF_003426905.1 Ctenocephalides felis | reverse complement strand
GGAGCTGGATTTTTCAGCTTCAAATAAACTCAATTTCACATTTAATCAATTAATCACTAATATAATTTAGTTTTCTGATCTGATCTTTACAAATGTCACAGAAGGTTTGTATACCGCACGCGCAAAATAGATGACGTCTGGCTCGGCGCCCGCATGTCGCGACTATCATTGTTCGCAACTTCAACCCTTACCTCGTGGGCGAAAAATGGGGCAAAATTACGTTAATATCAGGGATGACTCGTTGTTTACGTAATACTACAGACATAAATATACTGACACAGTTCGAATTTATGTGCTGAATCAATGGGAATTCGTATGCTTAACTTGTGATTTACATAAAAGGAATAAAGTACCTTGTGAAATTCAGAAAATTATACGGATACAATAGTGTACAAAATTATATAAAAGTATAAAAAAGGATAAAGATTACAATTCTTTTGTCTTTTTAAAAACAAATTTCTTGATTTTGGACAATAATAAAAAATAGTAGTTCTATGAGTTGTTGTGAAGATTCGTGTATTTAGACGGCTCATTAATGACTTTAGATATGCCAACCTAAGAACAGTTGATCTATCTGCATTTGACATATTTTTATTATTGTATTTTTGTCTATATTATAATTTATCTAATGCTAATATCAGGGATGACTCTTTGTTTACGTAATACTACAGACATAAATATACTGACACAGTTCAAATGTATATGCTGAATCAATGGGAATACTTATGTTCAACTTCTGATTTACATAAAAGGAATAAAGTGATAACCTTGTAAAATTCAGAAAATTGTGAATTATGAAATAATATGAAAGATTGCGACTTCATTGTATTCTTTAAAGCAAATCTTGATTTTGAATAGTTATAAAAAAGTGACAGTTCTATGATTTGTTGGGAAGATACATTCTCTATAATCATGTATTTACAAGGCTCATCAAGAACTTTAGATATGCCAACCCAATAAAGATGATCTATCTGCATTTGACATATTTTTATTATTGTATTTTTTTTTGTCTATATTATAATTTATCTAATGCTGATGATATATTTTTAGTTTAGTTTAAAATTACATTTTGAAGTAAAAATGGATATTACTACTGCTGATATTAGGCTGGTCGAAGTGGGTATCGAACCTATAACCCCGAAATTTTAAGATCATATTACTCACAAATAAAAGCCATGATATGGCTTAAAATATAAATTAAATCTGATATTATTACCAGGTAAAAGTAAAGATAAAGGACTAAGTGAAGGTAAAGAACCAGACAAAGGTAAAGGTATAGTACCAGGAAAAGGTAAAGAACCAGGCAAAGGAAAAGAAGCATTATCAGAAGAATTTTGTAATTGTGGCGAAACATAATCACAACATACCAGTGAAATAGGCCCACTGAGGTAACCACGTAATAAAAACAAGCTGAACCTCGTAGATGGCTTTTCAACGTACTTTTCAAAGTAATACATCTTTAAAACGGTGGCTCTGAGGGAAAAAAAGTATTAATACATTTTTGTAGATAATTTTATGCTCTACAATTTTGTCTTTGCTCATTTTGCGATAAAACTGAGCATTTAGCTAAAAATCGCAAAAAATACATTTTTTGATCTTGCTTTGTGCCCTATTTTTTATCTCGCTCCAGAACGATGAGGACTTTTAAGATTTTTTTATATCTATATTTTAAACAATTTTACCAAGTTACAGCCCATTATAAATATTTGTAACCTTCAATGCGAAAATTGACCGGACTATCAACCAACTAAAATATTATTATATCCAAACCAAATCGATAAAGTCCACCAGCAAAATCGAATATTAGAATATGTAATTATACACTATGTTGGGGTGTTAATAAACGTTATTTACTTTATCATCGGATCGCAGTAAACAACCGTAAACCGTTAATGCCCTTGCGGCATATCTCTCCAATGTACCTACTCCCTGTACGTGGAGATCGTGTTTGACATCATTTAATGTTATTTATAATCGCGTGCAGCAGCCCGGCACATTTACTTCGAGTGTTCAATTTTGGTCCGGAGAGTTCTATTTGCACTTCATTATATGCATATATTGTTGTATGCATATTCAACCCTTTCCCGAGGATTTTCGATTAGGCGAAATGTGCTAGTGGTGCTTGTTTGCCTTTAATGGGTTGAGCCGCGTAAAACGCGCTGAACGAACGACTGTCGGTCTAGGGCGGAATTGTTTATATTGCGGTTGTTTTTGTTTTATTCAACGGCTTTGGGTTCTGATTGCGAGCTCTGAGTATTTTGGCTAAGTATTGCGCATTATTTTGGTAAGCGTTTTTTGAAGCACACACAACATTGGAACCGGAACATAAACATAATCACAGAAAATTGAATAAAGTTTTTAATGAACAGATGTTTTCTTATCTTCTCTCTAAATGTAATGAGTAATTGGTAATAGAATGATTGAGAACCTATAAAATAATACTGTGAGCTATAAACAACAGCTTAAAATTATGTGCATCATATAATGATAACGATGAAATTGAGACCACTAGTAAAATATTTTTTTTTAAATAATCTTATTGAAATATTCTTATAAATACTATTGCCATACCATAGGTGATCGTTAACGTTATTAACAATTATTTTTGGAAATAATGCCAATTATTATTATTGACAACTTGAATCAAATAAGACTAAATGGAAAAAGTAGATGTGTGTGAAAATTTTTTGACGATTTTTATGAAACTTTGTATAACAATAGATTTCCTAGCCTAAACATACTAAAATATTATAGTCTTATGATAAGCAGTTAATTTTTTATAATTTAACCGATTTTTGGCATAGATTCTAATCAGAACCTATATGCCGAAGATCGATATACGTTCTGTTTTTCGTAGATAGCTACTGATTACAGTTTACATCCACGCTTAAGTAAAATGCATTTCTATAATACAAATAGTTGAACTGAAATTTGTTAAACAAATTAATTTAATTTATACCATTACCGACTCGTATTGATTATTTTTTAGTGAAAACAAAAAAAATATTTTTGAAATAAGCAGTTGAACATTTTGTCTAATTAGCTAAACTTCAATACTTATTGGTTAAGTTATTATATATACGTTTCGGGTTAATGCAACTTGCCTGAAGGAAAAATGCTACTGAAACTAGTATTATGAATTTTAATAGTACGTTTCCGAATCCTAAAAGGCCTTATAAATTCCAAAACTAATATCCCAGTATTTAACTTTTTTTTCATTTATAAATAAGTTTGTGATTAGGTTTTATAAATATGCATCTGCTACATTATAAATTCAAAATATTAACATGTACAAAAATATGTTTATTAAAATAATATCGATAACAAGTAAAATTTTCACCCCTAGGTCGTCATACGCGATACCTATTTCGTTTGCAATATCAAATCCATCCATTATCATAGTTTGATTAAAGCTGTGCCAAAATTTCATTATGAAATGGATCATAAAGCAATTCCGGTTAATATGGTCATCATTATTTGTGCCATAAAAATTATAAATCAGTATTCAACTGAAAATTATGGTATTAGCGAATGTGGCATTAATTCTGTTAAAACACGGCTGTGCAATTATTATACATTATGATATTTTGTTGTCAGTTTTGCAGAGCTAAGCGTAATTAAAATATTAGTACACAGGGAAAAAATAATATTGTGAATTATCTACAGATAAATACACGTTAATGCTAAATAGCTACTGCAGAATTTGTTAAAAACTATTAAACAATACCAAAAGCTTTTTCAATGAAAGCATTATAAATGTATGAAGTGTAAATGCGCCTGATCTGTATAACACATCAGTTTTATTTATCCAATTTATTTTATTCTTTTCCTCCTCGTAAGAATTACAGTATATTCTCCTGCATTGTGCGTGCAGGAATTAATATTAGCTTTCCATTTATCGTTTTAGGCAACGTCGTTGATTCGGGGCATCATAAAAATTTTCATTAGTTCCTTGCCAAACACATCATCGTACAGTATTATTTGCCCAATAATCGTAAATTGCAATTCATTGACGTTTATATTACCCGAATCGGGCCTAAATCGAGAACACTGTTTTCTTAATAAAATTGAGGATTGTAGAGTATTCAAACAATCTGATGTAAAAGATTTGGGTAAGAATTAGAAACTGTTTGTTGATACATACTTGAAAGGCAATAAAAGATATATCAGCGCTATTCAAAAACTGTTTTTTAAAGAGATGATTTAATAAAAATGAAATATAAACTTCTCCTTCGGGAAGTTAAAATCATCCATTCTTACAAAAAATTGAAAAATAAGGTGGAAGGGTTTTATATACAGGGTGTCTCAGAACTTAACGTCAAGCCAAAACGGGGTGTCCTGAAACTTGCCAACAAATTTAGTACAGTTTTTTATTTACAGTTAACTAAGGCCTCAAGGTCGAGCGAATATTTTTCACTGATATCCTAAAAATGTTATTCACGGTTATGTGAAAGTTTAATTAAACAAAATTAATAAAAATTAACCACAATAACCAAAAAGTTACCATAATTTTACCAAAGCACTAGCTTGCATTTATAAGCTCGTATTTCCAAGCAACGTGAGTTAATTGTCAATCTTATTACCCCGATTTGGCTTGACGTTAAGTTCTCGGACAACCAGTATAAAGATAAATAAATTATTTTATAATATACGAGGTCTGTTCAAAAAGTTTTCGTAATTTTCGTTTTTTCAAAAAAATATTTATTTATTCGTCTACATTAATGTGGTCCCCTTCAAAGTAGTCCCCCCCAGATATAATACACTTATGCCAGCGTTTTTTCCATTTTCGAAGCACCCTTGATATTCACTTTTTGTATGTCCTTGAGCACTCTCGGCGATTTTCTTCAATCGAGGAAAACCGCCGTCCTTTCATGGGTCTCTTCAACTTTGGGAATAGGAAAAAGTCACACGGAGCCATATCTGGTGAATTTTTGCACTTTGCAACACTTTATTTCATTTTTACGCAAAATTTAATACAAATTCTTTGACTTTTTCAATTCTTCCATTGTAAAAATCGCCGAGCTCAGAAAAACACGTCGAACCTTAGCGACTACCACAGACAAAGTAAACAGTGAATATAGCTGAAAGTTTCATCATACTTTAGGGGCATGTATACCAACACAATAAAAAAAAATTTGACAATCAGACACTCCAGACCCGCGAAATTTAATTATTAGTAATTCCGGGTACTTTTGAACAGACCATGTATAAAGTAGAAATGAATGTTGATAAAAGTTTTGGTTGAAATTTTATTATATGGAATCATACTGCAATTTCTTTACAGTACTGTTACTGGCTATTAGTATTAATTAGTATTCGATATATACATTATTCACTTAATGCACTATAAATTCAAATTTTAATTTTGCGCGTGAAGTTGCCTGAAGCCCGGCGTCTCCTAAATTCAAAATTGATAAATTAATTAAGAATCATTTCACGTTTTTAATTACAAATCGAATTCTTTTCTTCGGCTTCGTGACATCTAATTTATGCCATCGACAGTGCATGTTAACGGCACATCCGTGGCGGCGCCCCCGCGCCGTAGATGAGTTATGGCTAGGCGTAGCGGGCGGTTCCGACGTAGCTGACCGCTTTTCTTCCCGGACTCAGAGTTAATCACAAACGTCCATAGGTGCAGGCTATTTATTATGCGTATCGCATCATGATCACGTACACTTGATTAATTCGAACTCGTAATTCATCGGAAAATGTACCAGTCGGATATTCTGGGGCAAGAAATAGAGTAAAACGGCGGTGTTTTGGATTACTGAAAAATTAGGAACGAAAATATATACGTGTAAAGGAAATTAATCTTTGTCGCCGTATATTTTTTTTGTTAAGTGATAATTTTTAGTGTACCGAAAAAACAAGCAATGTAATTGTATTAACATGCTCTTTTAGTTTATGATATACAATTAATTCATAAAATAAATACATTTGCACGTTTGATAGTAGAAAAATGAAATAATATGTACGGATAAATGAATTCAAATTCTACATACTTATTCATTTTTTTTTTAATTTTTATATAAATCCTTGTTTAAACAACTATAAGAAACCGAACTAATAACGCGTCTTAATCGTGAACTTATATAATTCAAAGCGCTGTAACGTAATATAATACGCAAGAAATATCCTCTAATATATATGGCAATAGTTTTATATATATATATATATATATATATATATATATATATATTAGTTTATATGTGGCAATAATAATTTCAAATTCATATATTTTTATTGTATAGAAAATACATGCATTCTATCAAAGCTACAACAAACATTATTACAAAAATGTGTTCATCAAATATGAAACTTATAGTCTTAAAATTATAAAATTATTTATTCCAACATTTAAAGATAAAATCAATGTACATTTCTTTAAATCAATGACTTCTGTTTTAAATTCCATATAACAATTATTTTTATTATGATTTATCGTTAAGATAGATCATTTCTGAACTACCTGATCCATAGATTGAATTTAAAGTAATACTTATACGTCACTGTCTTACTATAATATACGATTATTGTTGCCATAATGATCTCTATCTGATATTAAAGTATCATACTAATTACCATACGAATGGTTATTATGATATGATATTATCTTCAAAGGAATTCTTCTACCTGGATGAATTTACGACTTCCATTAGAGAAATTATATAATGTGTTATAACCATGTGTATATGATCGTTTTGGATGTAGAGAATTAGATATTGCAAATTATTTAGTAGCTAAAACTATATTAAATTATTCAGGAAAGTAACAATTAAATAATTAAAAAAGAATTTTTAAGGTTTTTATTTTATGTATATAAATTACTCGCCTGTTATGTTTAGTAGAAAATAAATTTCAAAAATCTATAATATTTATTATAAATCTACTAAAATTAATTATGTTTTGCTATGAACATGATTTTAATTAAATTGTTTGTATAGGAATATATCAATGGCAATTAGAAATAGCAGCCTAAGGAAAAATCTATGCTACAATTGCTATTATTATTTCTATACAATCTGTTAATATATTAGTTTATTTATAAATATTTTAAAACTTAGTTTTAAACACTTTAAAATTTATTGTAGTAATATGTATTGTTTTTATGATTAATTTTATGCTCTGGGTTTTTATTTGCTAAAGGTTTTTGTATTACCCCATAATTTTTATAATTAAAGTTAACATTACAAATTTTAGAACATCTCATAAAATTTTGATTTAAATATTTAAACAACGAAACTAACATAGACGAAGGCATTTTTCGATAGCATTCAAATTTAAATTGTTACAATTTGTAAGTAAGTCTCAAAAAATAAGATTTCATATAAGAGTAAACATGGCAAAATTATAAATTAATGGACCAATTATCTGATAAAATAGAAATGTTATGGTAATGGTATATTAAGGGTCTATCTTCGTATTAGATGGTAGTAACTAAGGTTTGTCGGTTTTCACAAACCGGTTTCAAAAGCCGGCTTGCAGATGGAAATTATGAAATTTGAAACCCGATTTTTTCTATGATGTTTTCACTGTGTAAACAGAAAATGACAAATATAGCTAAATAATTTATATATTGGAATTTTTGCTAAGTGAACTACAACTTTTGAAATCCGAAATCAGTCGAATAATAGAAATACATCATTACACAAACACATAGCCACAAATTTTAATAAAAGTTTTTTATTTAAACATGTATTATTTTTAATTGTTAGAACTCTTTCCTTTCACTACCATAAAAATATTCACATTCTCATATATGAAAATGATGCATCAATAACGAATAATTATTTAATTCAGATCAACTATTAGTTCTTTCTTGTACTAATTAAAATTAAAATAAATTTGTGTACTGTTTACTATTTTAACAGTAAATAAATTTAGTCAAAAACTGCTCTGAACATACTGCAAACACGCGTTTCACACTAAAAACCTAACCTACAAAACGTACAAACGTCGAATAAAAATTTTATCATTTTACCTTTCTGATGTCCCTAAGATGGCACATGACTGAAGTTAGGTTTTATGTATAAAACGCCTCATCGCACAGCAAACACATAGCGTTTTAGCAGCTTCTTTCTACCAACTAAGACAGGTCAAGATAAGTTAAGTGAGTTCTTCTTCGTAAAATAGCAATACCATAACATTTCTAATTTATGGGAGAATTGACCCCAAATTTTATAAAACCGACTGACTAAATAAAAAATGTTTGAAAAACGACTTAAGTCAAATACAATTATGTTCTAGGTCAATTGCAAAGCAATATCCATCTATATCCTCAAAACTATTTCCATGTCATTATGAATTATTTAATTCCTCGTCAGCAAAGTCCATAACTTACATACATAATTCCGGTAATTAACTGCTAAAGAATGTGTGATTTAAACTATCGGCCTAACAAATAAATTGTTTTCTTTCTACGCCGCCCGGTGCGAGCGTTTTCACGGATCGTATAAAAGAGTATAATGTTATTGTTTCGAGAATCATAATCACGCCATTCATAATGAATAGTTCGGCCTTTATAGTTCGCACAGCGGGCGCGGGCGGACCTCTATGGTCGCATCGACCATTAGGACTAATTTAAATAGTAGCAGGACACGTACAACGACTTCCTATTTTACTATTTTCGAATTCCTTTTTTGTTTTATCGCACAGTCACGTGAGACCTGGTCATTATTCCAGAAACGCGCGCTCCAAGAGAATTATCATAATAGGTCGAGAGCTGGATTTCGCCAAAGGACAGAATTCTAGAAAACTCAATACCCATTGTTTCTAACTGGTATTTTATCGCCCAGGGTATGTATAAATTTTGACAGACTTTCTTTAGTTAGCTTCTTAGTAAATTTGGTTAATGAAGTATATTCTACAAATCGTTTATTTGTAGACCAACCCAAATTGGTAAATTACTGAGATCATACTAATTCAGAAGTATCACTATATAGGAATGCTTATAGATTAAAACAGTTGAAATTATTAACTCCTAAAGTGTCTTTAAAAAAATTTTATTGTAAATCAAGCGTTCTAGTAAATTTGGTTAGCAACGCAGATTTCTAAAAGCGTTAATTTGTAAACATACTATTTCAAAAGCTTAACATTTCGATAATGGTTACTTTTAAATTTTTGAATTTAGTAATTTCTAAAGTATCATCTAAAAAATATTGTAGTGAGAAAATTGTAGTAATATTTGATGATAAAGTGGATTTTTCAAAGCATTTATTTGTAAACCGGTCAAAAGTAGTAAACTATCTAAATCACTATTTTAATTGTTTAGGAATGAATAACATTCGAAATTGTTAACCCTTTCAAAACAAAATTATTGAAATGCGAAAGTTGTAGTAAAATTGGTTAATAAAGAAGATTTTCCAAAACACTCACTTGTAAAAAGACCGAAGTCAGTGAACTTTTTAGATCATACTATTTGAACAGCTTAACTATGCAGAAATTATTAGTTTTAAATATTTGAAATTATTAATTCCTAATAGGTCATCTCAAAAACAAAGTTATTCTAAAGTAAAAGTTGTAGTAAATAAAGTAGATTTTTCAAACCGATCAACTTCTTTGATCATACTATTTCATAAAAGCTTCACTATTGATAAATGGTTAATTTTACATATTTGAAATCATTAACTCATAAAGTATCATATCAAAAACAAAATTGTGAAGTAAAACAGTGCAAAATTTTTGTGATAAAACAGATTTTCCAAAGCATTCATTTGCAAAAATTGATAAACTGTTGAGATCATAATATTTGAGATGAATCAATATTTTGAAAAAGTTAGTTTTCAACATTTGAAACTGTTAACTTTTAAAGTATCACATCAAAACAATTTTTCCAAAATATTCACTTGTAAACTGACCGAAATTCATAAACTCCATAAATCATACTATTTAAGTAGCTTAATTGTTTAGATGTGGTGAGTTTTAAAATATATTTAGAAATTATTAACTCCTAAGGTTGTATTACCTCTCAAATCTAACAACAATAATTTAAAAAAATTTAAAGCTTGTAGTTTTTCATGTGTGTTTTATTATAATGATTACATTTAATTAATCTTCTGATGCGTAAAATGTGTTAAAATACTAAACTATATGCCTTGGATATCCGTCTATGATGAATAATCATTGCTTTATCATAATTATTTTTTGAAAACACATCTAAAATTAGTTCAAAAGTTGTTGTGATTAAATAAGCTAATTTTCTTCATAAGTATAGTATAATTATTATAATTCTAGCTCAATGTAGTTTTAGAAGCAATACCGGTGGTTTTTGATACTGTTGTATAAAGTTTTGCTTAAAATAACACTTCAAAACATATCACCATAAATTTCACAACTTCGGCACGGGTCGTCCTTTTTCAAATTTATACTACATGTAAATCAGAACTCTTCAAAGTATATTTCAAATCTTCGAAACTTGTTTCAAATAATAATACGTTACGTTAATCGGACATATTTTATGCAAACAATTCGGAAACCCATTTAAACTTTATCGCGATACCATGGGGGATTCGTTTGAAGCGCGATTTTATTTTATTCCAGAAAAAAGTTTGCGTTGTTACAGTAATATAGAAGTATATAATACATGTGTATTTGTAACGATTATAATAAAATTAACATAGTTACTGAAAACGCACAATAAAGAGAATATAGAATTTTTTATCTCTCTTTTGAATAGATTATATCGAATATTTTGCTTTACCTTTTGAATTGATTGTAAATGATTGTTTTACAATATTGTCTAACACTGTACAAAGTGAAAGAATTGACTTCAAATCTTAAAAACAGTATTTATTCAGAGAAAATATTATTATTCAACTTGGTTATTTTTGATGGTAGATAGTTAAAATTATATTATTATCGTTAAAATATTGTTAATATTATAACGATTGGAAAAAGAATTATTTAGTTGGAAAAACAACTATTGAGATGTTATGTCCTTAACTGGGCAATTGTGAATAAAATAGAGAATAAAAATAATATATGTTCAAAAGTATAACGTTTAAAAAAATGCAAGTTCATGTTCTCTGTCTATTTTTTCATTTTTTGTTTCGTTTGACCTATGTACGATGCAGGTCAATTTTAGCAATTTATTTTGTATGTCGTGTTGTATTTCCCCATGTCTATAACAGACATTGAGAAATACAATACAATATACGTAGTAAGTTGCAAAAATAAATAAAAATACTGTTATGTTTAGTATAGTATAGTATTATTTTGTTTTTCTCATTTACGTGTTTTTCGAATTATCCGAGTATCGCGTAATTCCATCCCCCTGTGCATTAACCTAAGTCGATACCTAAATTGTCTCAGATATATATATTTGATCAATGACCAATATATTTGATCATGCGGCTTGCATGATCAAATATATTGGTTTTGCTTTTTTTGCCGCGTTGCAAAAGTTTAGCTATAGGGAAACTCGTAATTCTTGCGAGATCGCGTGAATAGGATTTTAAACACATAATCCACACCAAATCCTCGCTTTGCCACCAGCACCACCGACCGACATGCACGATATGCATTGCAACTGGAGAAGATAATACTGTTAGAAGTTAGAATATTTGAAAAGTTTTTAGATACTTTTTACCTATCTGGATATAACGGTTTATTCATTATGTACTCTTAGTCCATTACTTAATATTTAGATGACTTTTATAAGATCTTAATATTTATAATGCAGAATGAGAATCAATATTCTTAATTCATAACAAAGATAAGATAAGTTCTGCAATTTCAATTTCAATTCAAAAAGACAGATTTCAATATATATACTGGTTACAATATGATGATGCATTGGTACAAAAGTCTACCCCTTGGGTATTATACTTCATCATTAGCGGGAAGTCGCGTAACGCCGGATAGCACCTAAAGCCGGACACTCTATTTAACACGTATTATTTAAGCGAGTATAAATCTTTTTATTTCAAAATACAAGCGAAAGGGGCGAAGGGAGCACACAGGTGCAGGATCACGCGCCAAGACTCACCTGTGAGGCACACGGCCACGGCGGGAGCAACCCTTTGTTGTTTTAAGCGCAAAAACACGGCGTCCCTTAGCGTCCCTTAGCACCGGACACTAAGTTGTTCCTTTAGCGCCGGAAGTAAACATATTGATATTTCTTGTGAGAATTGACGTAATTTATTCCAATTATTTAATTTTGTTCTGTATGAGTGCTAACGATCACTACATACCCCCATTCTTCGTATTTCCTAGTCGAAAAATAAAAATCTTATGATTACAATGCTCCAGCTGAGAGCATCGGTGTGGCCCAGCCAAAAGGGTGGATAAATAGTCATTTTTTTGCAATATCTAAGAATATTCGTCAAAGACACATGTGAAAACATTCCAAAGTGTAGAGATGGCTACAAATGTGATCAATGCAGGTTATTTTGAAATGTCCGGTACCAGGTGCCACTGTTTAAAATCATATTTTTTTATACCAAAGTTTGATTGATAGTATTAATTATTTTTCAGCAAAGATTGCGGCTTTGTTAATTTAGTTTGATTTCTAACATTGCTATTTAACAAAAATCATAATTTAATAAACATTTCGTAAAATTTTTTTGATTTATTTATAAATAACCTTAGGTGTCCGCCACTAGGAGACTTCCCCCTACATATTTATATAATTCGAAAAAAGTGAATTTTTTGAATAACACGATGTTTTCTGGAACGTAACTACCGTGTAAAACGGGGGTTAGGTGTATATTTAAAAATACATTGCCATAAATGTGTTAATTTTTCATACAGTTTTCATTAAATTTATTAAAATTCTTTATATTAATTTACTATAGGTATAATATAAGACGCTTCATACTTATCACCACAATCCATTTCCGCGTTGACACAATGTTTGTATATCTAATTAAATTCATCGGGCTGATGAAAAATACCACCTTTATTTATTTTCTTTGATACTCCCATAGTTGGGGCGGTTGACTTGCGAGTAACCAGATAGCAAGCTGGTTGCGACGAACCCCGCGAAAAAAATCTGCATAAAATATTTACGAGTGAGCCTGTTTTGCATATAAATGTTATCGGGAGTGCGCGACGTATGTACGGTGTCGTGTATTATCAACAAAATTCTCGCCGTCGTGTCATACGCAGGATTCGGAGAGTTTTCCGAGTTTTTCTCTCTCGGCGTAAAATACGTTTACCACTTATTGTCAATAGGTTTGGTTAAAAGACGAGCACGTTCTTCTGACATCATTTATGAAATTATTTTTGTCGCGCCGTTGAAAATAATGTGGAAAAATAAGATGTATTTGGCCGTCTAGATGGAAGTTAAAGTCGTTGCTAACCATATAGTAAAAAGGATTTCAGAAATTATCTAGGTAGTTTATAGGACTGAAATGAAACTAGTTTTAGTGCAATGCAAATTAATAAGAGATACACTTGACTGAAAAATACCACTAGAATACAATATGTTAGCATCTCACCACTAAAATATAATATGTTACCATCTCCCCGTAATCAATTAATGGCAATGTATTTTAAATTACTCTAGATAGAATAATTTGCTCTACTTTATAAATTGAAGCTAAAAATGTTATTATGGCTGTACTTTTTGTTATGAATTGAGAATATTGATTATCCAAAAAATTGCTTTGAATTATTTTTTTTAACAATCCCTACTATTAAATTACAAGACAGGAATGCCTGGTATAAGAGATCACCGAACAATATTTGAATTATTAAATACCAATTCCTTATTAATCAATCAATTGGTCTGAATTTGTAATTTTCTTATTTATTGACATAAAATATATTGTTTATATCTTAGTGAAGCAGGAGTGTCTGGTATAAGAGATCATCAAACAATATTTGAATTATTAAAGTACACACATAAAATTTAGTTTTGATTTGTATGAGTGAAATTTGACGTTTACTTGAAATTTGAAATCAAAATATTTATACTCGCTTAAATAATACGTGTTTATAGAGTGTCCAGCGCTAGGTGCCATCCGACGTTACGGGACTTTCCTCTACTGCGAATTTTTTATGGATGCAGCAATATCGAATAAAGGCTTTTTACAGCTAATTTTCGTATATATTTTCTAGTGAAAGTCAATGTCACTGTTACTTAACATTAGACTGTCTGGGGCTGTTATCAAACCTAAAATCTATCATAATATGAAATGAATAACATTATAATTCCTATCTGTCAGAATATGTAATCAAAACCATTCTATTATGAATAGAAACGAAACGTAAGGATTACCATTTGGTCTAATTAGTTGGTTTTATTTATTAATTTTATTAGTTTCTACCTCAAATATCTAATTCTACTTCCATACAAAGTACACCAATTATTGTCTAAATCTATGTCTAAACCATCTTATTACATTCCTCGGTTATTACAGCTGTATTCAAGGAATGTATTATCGAAATTACTCTAGTTCATAGAGAATGCAACACAGAACCAAACAATTCTTGAGTTTCCTATTGTAAGGAATTCATTCGCTTTCCGGCAATATCGCAACGTGCTTTGGGATTTATTTCAGCCAGCGATTGGAAACTCTATTGTTGGCCTAATCAATGCCACGGCTTCTTAAAGTCGAGCCACAATAGAGTTTCAATAGAGTTATAGGCCATGTCGTACGTATATTTCGTTATATTGCCATATTGGATTAAAACTTTTACCAAGTGCCTAGTAAAGTATGGTTGGTAATTTATTTTATCTTTATGTACTGCAATACATGGAGTAAGCGGAACGCGTAGTTGTCGAAGGGTTTTCAGACATATTTATGAAGGAAATGTTGTGATTGTTATAAGGGGTTTGTGGAGAATATTCTGAGTATGATATTAATGTCACTTTGTTCTTAAATCTTATTTTTATAAATTAAGTGTTTTTGAGTAATTAATAATTATAACATATTCAATACCTTTTATAAAAAATAACATCAATCTAATTCAATTCTGTAATTCATCAACTCCTACATGCTTTACATACTGCAATCAATTTTAATACCTAGACACGGTTCAAGCCTAAGACTTTCGTGTCGTGTTCAAGAGAATTCTAGCTCTGAAAACCAAACCCTTAATTGTGAGCATTGTTTTAATCCATCACAAGCTAAGATAAATAAGGTTTTACTCCCTAAAGGTCGACCAGTCGCAGTCTAGCCCTTATTCTCAAAGCTTATCTTCAGAAGGAATTATCCGATCTCATTGTCAGTTCGTTAAAATGTCAATGGGATACACACCGAAATAGAAAGGTAAAAGATTATAATAGATTATAGAGATGTTAGTACAAACATAAACGTAATAAACTAATTAGATTTTTTCTTATTATATATTTAAGAGCAATCTGTACTTAACAAGTCTTATGAGCTGTTGTTCAGAAACGATGAGCCATCCCATAATGAATTTATTATAACAATTTCTGTATTACTGACGGTTTTTTTTATTGATGCATCAATGTCCAGTGAGGTCTATTTACACTTTGGACAAAATTTTCATATATATATATTTTTAGTAGAAACCGATGTTACTCCTACTTGACATTAGACTGTCTGGAGCTGGTACTAAGCCTGGAACCTCTGAATCGAAGTCCGTAGCTTTAACCATTAGGACAAGGGGGTCCATTAATAAGATGAAAAATATTACAATTCCTATCTGTCAGTATACGTAATCAAGACCGTTATAAATAGGCGTTGACAACTTCCATGAATATAGAATGGTTTCAATGAACTTTCTGGCGTGAAATAATCATTCGTCACATTTCTCGCACCTATTGCGATTTGCTTTAATGAATTCAGTGTAATTAGGGAACATTCATTCATCTCGACACCGCGCGAAATTCATTAACGATTTACATCTGGAAATTCATTAATAGATTGACAAATAAGACCTAGTACAGGAGTCGAAAGGAATTTCAGAAATTGGAAAAATGGTAAATAAATATACCTTATATTTATTTACCATTTACTTTGTCACGAGAAAATATAGGTAATTTGTTTACAACTATTTGTTAGGTAAACAATAGGGTAGAGCGATACATAGAGCTCTAATTTGACTTTGAGCAATTATATTGTGAAAACCAATCGAATTATTTCGAAACACATACCACATATCAAACAAACAACTATCTAACTAATCTAAGTAACTAATCTAACTCGACTAAGTAAAAATTTCAGTTAATTCATCATTGTAGAAATGTGTTTATTTGATATTTTTTTAAAAAAATGTCACTTAGTTCTTTTACCCATGGGCGGGGTTAAATGGGACAGCCAAGCTGCAAACAGGTTCAATTTCTTATTATTAATTTTAAAGGAATTTCATAAAATATAGCTACATTATTCAACCAATGCAAAATTAAATTTTATTGGTACATTTTTTACATATATAACACTGTATATAACTTGATCTGTATTTTGTCAGAAATATTCATCAGCAGATTTGCAAAAACAATTTATTTAACTTATCTCTTGTAAAAGAGAGGTTTCAGCCTATTTTACTCTTTCATTTACTATTTTTTATTGTTTACACTTTGCTAGGGTAAAGGTCAATATATATAAACTTTTATAGACGTTAAAATAACTATTGAATTTAACTTAAAGATAACAATATATCTTAGAAAACTTTTAAATAACATAGACTTAAAAATTATATTGAGGTTTCGTGAACTAAATAACAGTGCTCAAAAAAACTAACAACGAAAGAAAATACCTTTGTTTTGGATTTTCAAATATGTCGTTC
>NW_020537324.1:12945781-12978154 GCF_003426905.1 Ctenocephalides felis | reverse complement strand
CCATATATTATTAATTAATTAATTCTTGAATGAAATCGCAATAATTTTATTTCAACTCGATAATGACTGTTTATTAATGTCTCAATTGATAAAGATGTTGATATTACATAAATCAAATCTAAATTTCGATCACGAGAAAACGCTCGTGGGCAAAAAAACTCGATACAATATTTCGATCGTTTCAAAAACCCGACAATAATATTCGATCGTATAAAAACAATCAGATCGTTATAGCTTGCTTGATGCCAGATCCGAATCAACGTAGCCCAATATAATTTAGTTTTGTCATCAATGACGTATTCAACTGACATCTGTCATATGGTGTTCATTCCGCCATTGTCATCAATTGACGCCCTTCAACTTCATATGGTGTTCATTCCGCCATATAAATTAATATATATGGAGGTGTAGTAGTCCTCCATATTAATACCAATATTATCCAAAAATTGTAGTAATAATAAATTCCATAAAATATTATTTATATTTGGTTTATTTTATGTATGATTAATATCCACGACACTATGTGTTGTCATATTTATCGTTAATAAAATGTGATTGGTATTTTCTTATTTATAATAAAAAGAAAGGTTTGAAAATTATACATTTTGGCAAGTTCGACTAGGGAGAAAAAAAAACCGTGTCCGATCTGACACTTGAATTTCCTTTTGTTTTTCTCAGTGCTGTCACTATATGGGCCAATCTGTCCAGAGACATGTGATGCGTGTTGACAAGCCGCTATGCGTGTTGGCAACCCGCTACATCACTCCGCCCTAATGAAAAAGATTGTTTCGCATCTCTGACTGCCATTCTTGAACTTCCTTGTAAATTTCTTTTGGTTGAGATTGTGTGATAAATTGCCGTGTTGGCTTGTTGAGTTTGTTGATTGCTTACGTGGCCCTTCGCTGGTGTTGCGGTTGAGTAGATGTGGCCCTTCGCTGGTGAGTTAGCGGCTGAGTATATTTGACACTTCGCTGGTGAGTTAGCGGTTGAGTGTATGTGGCCCTTCGCTGGTGAGTTAGCGGTTGAGTGTATGTGGCCCTTCGTTGGTGAGTTAGCGGTTGATTGTATGTGGCCCTTCGCTGGTGAGTTAGCGGTTGATTGTATGTGGCCCTTCGCTGGTGAGTTAGCGGTTGAGTGTATGTGGCGGTTGCCAAATTGTTTGCTCCCTGTCTGCTGCCATGGTGCTTATTATCGACTTATTTACCATGATAATAAGTGATTTATTGAGCACGTGTTGTTGTTGATCTTGAAGTGCGTGGTCGGAGTCTCAGTTGTATGCTTAGAATGCTCTTCGAATTATGGAAGTTGTGAGCCATTTATAATAATTATTTATATTTTTAAAAATTCTTTTCTTAATAATTCTTGAGACTTCAATTAATTTTTTTTTTCTTGTGCTACTTCAAAATATGTCTTGATCTTCTTACCTTCTTGTATGTGTGTTGCTAGTTCACTCTCGGGGTCACCAAAATATGGAGGTGTGGTCCATATTAAATACCAAAATGATAGACAATGATAAATTTCATAAAATATTATTTATATTTCGTTTATTTTATATATGATTAATATCCACGACACTATGTGTTGTCATACTGATCATTAATAAAACGTTATTGGTATTTTCTTATTTATAATAGAAAAGAAAGGTTTCAAGAATTATACATTTTAGCAAAACTAATAGGGAGAAAAAAACCGTGTCCGATCTGAACACTTGAATTTCCTTTTTGTTTTCTCAGTGCTGTCCATATATGGGCCAATCTGTCCAGAGACATGTGATGCGTGTTGACAAGCCGCTATGCGTGTTGGCAACCCGCTACATATACAATTTCCTACATTAATATTTTTTAAATCGAGTCAAAAAATTGGAATTTATTAACCCAAATAAAGATATAGTTATTAAATCTACTAATGCAAAATTACGTTAGGTGCAGCTTATCTAAAAATTAATTTAGATTAAAATTACAATTTTTGTCGTGATAAATGATAATAAAATCAATATTAGGAAATGACGTAAAGATTTAAGTCGATAGAGCATTTTAATCATAATATTGATAATATCGATATCACAGCCTTGATTTTGTTATTTGATTATATTTTTCAAATTTTTCTTTATTGTTCTTAATTTTATATATTTAGGTGAATTTTATAATCTCCAGTTGGCAGATTTGTACGTTAAATTAAGAGAAACATATGGAGAAATAGTCCGGCTAACAGGAATAGCTAACCGCAACGACCTGGTGTTACTTTTTAATCCAGAACATATAAAAACGGTTAGAAAGATGGCATATTTTATATAAAATTGATTTTTAATACTCTTACATGGCCATATATCTCAGGTATACAGAAATGAAGGTATATACCCAGTTAGAAGAGGCTTGGAAAGCTTCGTCCACTATCGGAAAGAGTACAGACCAGAATTATTTAAATCTGGTGGTCTTTTAACGGTGTAAGATATAAAATTTATTACTAATCAATAATTTTGAATTTATTTTTGTGAGAAAATTACCAAGTGTGATGATTTTTACTATAGACAAGGCTACGATTGGCATCTGGTCCGAACCAAAGTCAACCCTGCCATGATGCAACCAAAAACAGTTCGAAAATATGTCGAACCTGTTGACCAGATTTCACAAGAATTCATAAATCGGTATGAATTTTTTAAATCCATTTTCAATCGCTAAAATTTCATCAAATCAATTTATGTATCTAACTTCTTTAGGATGATGAAACTCCGTGATGCCAATAACGAAATGCCCTCTGATTTCTGGATGGAAGTCAACAAATGGGCATTAGAATCTGTTGGAAGAATTGCTTTGGATACAAGATTGGGCAGTATAAGTGATAATCCGACTTCAGAATCTTTAAAACTGATTAAGCATGTTCATATGATGTTTGAGCTGATTTACCAGTTGGATATTTTGCCATCTGTATGGCAGATTGTGCGGACGCCTAACTATTATAAGTTGATGGACTGTTTTGATGTACTCAGGGAGTAAGAATAATTTAATCATTTAATATATCTATACATGCATTATTATATACTTATATATAAATAATATATACCAAATATAACTATCTTCCCCACTAAATTAAATGTGAAAATGAGCCGAATTTCTTTCATTTTCAATAAATGAAACATACTTTAGAATTTGTGCCGAACGACATTTTTATATGATTGGTTTTATATAAAATTACTTTGCAAAAAGTTAGAAAGATTCGAGAGATAAAACCTAATTTTTATTCAATATTGCAGATTACAAACAATGCAATTGATAAGTGATTGAAAGATTTAAACAATTATTGATCGTTTATCCATAAGACTACTAATCAATGTACGTATACCAACATTGGTATCCAAAATTTATCTACCATTACTTGATATAAAATAATAAATCAAATATTACGAAATAATTGAGCATAGAAAAAATCTAATATTAACAGAGCACCTGTTGTTGAATTGGCTGGTTCAGAGCTTTGTGCAGTAAATAAGCAAAATAGATAAAAATGCTAAATTTCTATCATTTGCATAATCAAGTTGCATTGACGCATTTTAACTGGAAAATAATTATCAGCTATAAAAATAGCATGATTTTAACCTAAATATTTTTTTAAACAGCATAACAAGTAGACATGTTTCGAATGCAGTTAAGCGTTTGGACGAATCGCCACCAAAACATTCTGAAGACGAGTTGAGCGTGGTGGAAAGGCTGATTACCATCGACCGCACCATTGGACAAGTTATGGCAATGGACATGTTGATGGCAGGAATTGACACTGTACGAATTTTTAAATTAGAATAATAAATGTTAAAACTAACAAATAGCTATTTTGCAACTAACAAATTTATCAATCATTATGAATCTAATTAGAAGAAATTAGAACAGAACCTAGTATCTCCTTGGAAAATAAAGTTTTTATAGAACTCACAACATTAACTATTCTATTAATATACTATCAATAAATTTTTTTATATTTATGATAATAAATTAATTTTTCCCTATTATTCCAGACATCTTCCGCAGTTTGTACCCTACTATACTATTTAGCCAAAAACCAAGATAAACAAAATATTCTAAGAGCGGAACTTAGAGAAGCTATTCCTGAGCCTAAAGGACAAATAACTAATGATATTTTAAGGCATTTGCCTTATCTGAGAGCCTGCATTAAAGAGTCTTTGCGAATGGTACCTGTTGCTCCAGGTAATTTAAGAGTAAATCCCAAGGACATGGTTTTGGCTGGATATAGAATCCCAAGTGATGTAAGTTGATGTAAATAAGAATTTCTTTATATTATTAACTTCCCGTAGGGTAAGTTATTGTAATGGGCCAAAAATCGAAATTGAAAATTTTTACATTTCTCGACGTTTTGAAGGTTTCTGAACATTTTGGCACACCTCAGAAAAAATGGATGTGTGTGTGTATGTATGTATGGATACAAATTTCCGGTCACGTTTTCGGGCGCACGGATCAACCGATTAGAATGGTTAAAAAAACATTCGATTTCTATCGATAGGGAGAAGAGCTGATCAGTTTTTGGCAAAGGCAGGTCCAGCCGTTTCACAGATACGGAGCAAAGAGTGCAGAAATAGAAATCGAGTTCTTGAGAGAACAGAGTATCCGATTTGAATGATCTAAAAAACATTCAATTAGTAATGATTTGGAGAAGTGTTTATTAGTTTTTGGCAAAGGCAGGCCCGGCCATTTCGAAGATACGGAGCTAAATATGTAAAAAATGGCAGTTTTTGAGAGAACTAAGCGTCCGATTTAAATGATTCAAAGAACTTTCTGCTTGTCTTAACAAAATAATTGATTTTGGAAAAAAAAATTTGTTTCAACTAATTTTTTTTCAAAAAATATTTTTTTTGTATATAGAAAATATTTCTGATTTCAATTGCAATTCTGACTTAAGTTCTAATATACTTTAAACAAATATTTTCAACTTTGCAATTCAGCTTATATAGTTCTTATAAATATTAGACAATGTTACAGTATTTATTTATAATAATCTATTTGAAAACATTCTGTATTCCTCGAACATTTCGTTACGGTACGAGAAGTTCCAGCAATTTGCCTTAAGGCACAATGCCATACACCCCACTAGTTTACTTATGTATTGAGACAAATTTGCATATTATGCAAATATACAAACCAGTGTAGAGATTAGCAAATCTACCTACTGGACATATATTTATATGCATATAATTTGAACATTAATGATTTGTTTTTACATTAAACGTTGCTGAATCATTCTTGCCTTCATTTTTACTATGGAATTTGCACTAGTCGCATAATTATAAGAATGACTTGGCAGAAGTTACAACCTTAAGCTTCGTCTTAATTACATTTAGTTACATAATATAGTAATAGTCTTCTTAGTTGAATTTCTTATAATTTATATGTCTTGGGCACAAATAAAAAAACAATACAAAAAATGGTTTTGATCTTAAAAATGACAATATTCGAAATTTTGCAATATTTAACCCGTTATAATTTATCACCTTTAAGATATCAGACTAAGATCTCCATGAAATCATTTCATAAACTTTTATTTATTTTTTGTTTCATTAATTCATTATCTTAAGGTTATTTTAATTTCCTCAGACTGAAATCCTTCTGGGTCATATGACCCTAGCCCGTTGCGAGTCCCAATTTCCCAAAGCCGACGAGTATTTGCCAGAGAGATGGCTAAAACAACGAGGAAGTTTGGCTGATCGTCAAATTGACAATGCAGATATTTCTTCCACAAATGCACATCCATTTGCCTATATGCCATTTGGATTTGGACCAAGGACTTGCATTGGCAGAAGATTTGCCGAATTGGAAATTGAAGTCTTCACTTCCAAATTGATCAGAGATTATAAAGTGGAGTGGAACCATGAGGAGATGAAATTTGACAGTAAAATGATTAATTTTCCGGTTAATCCGTTGAGGTATAAAATAACAGAAGTTAATTAATGATTGAGTCAGTTCTAAACTTCAAACGCCAACAAAAGTAACCAAGTTTGTAATATCATATCAGGATGAACAGATACATTCATCAGGATGAACAGTTTCGCACAAAATAAAAGTTCAACTGTGAGTGAACCTTGTATCGTATATAAATGTATTTATATTTAAATAAGCATGATAAAAAGTACAACAATTAGATGTATAAACAAATAAACCTATATCAAATCCATAACCATTAAATATATTTTATTGAAGCACTTTTGCAATCTAATAAACTACTTGTTTCGATAAGTAGTTTCTAAAACAACTAACTATAACTGAAGTTGAAAACATCAACATTTCACTTTATTTTTTTTTAAAACATAAATAATGTTTAACTTTAATGTTAATGAAAATTATGGTATCAACTTATGGAAAACTTGTTATAAATTTAACTAGTTTTTTTTGTTGAATTAAGATTGCTAATTTAATTAGATTTTATAAGTTATTTTTTACATAATGTATCAAGAAATTTTTTGTAAATAAAAATGTAAGCAAATATGTAATAAATGCCTTCATGTGATCAGTATCCAGTTAGCATATATTTGTATTAAATACATCAAATATTAAAGATATAAATGTAATTTTTTTTAAATAAATTTTGCTTAATTATATTTTTATCATGCTAGAAGGCAATTAGAAAAACAAGTTGTAAGATCTTTTAGAAAACACACTTACAAGTTGTAAGTTAAATTAATACATTAATAGAAATTAATTTTGGGTATATTTTTTTAGCATTTTTTAAATCAAATCCAAAGAATTTATTTTAATGACATGATTTGTAAATATATTAATCAATTATTGCCTAAAACTTTTAGATGATTTATTCAAAAATAAATAGCAAAGCAAAAGAGACTTTTTTAAACTATATAGAAACTCAATCAAGTCGTCTTTTCACCAACTATACAAATTAAATTTTTTATTCGTTTTGATGTTGATTGTACTACCATGATACAATATATACAAAATTATGTCATACAAAACATGGTACATATACATTTATATATAGCGTTTTGGAGGTCGAGTCAATAACTACACATGAGAATGAATGATATGATTATATTGATTCAGGAAAATAGCCTTGAAATCAATTCAGGCGTATTTATCAAATGTATTTAAAAAATAGAAGAAATGAGTTATACAACAGTAAATAAAAATATAAATTATTAATAAAATTTAAAAAAAAATAATTGCACCACGGGCAATATTACAAATAAATGCGAAGTCTGCACAAACATCTATTTTCCAGAATATGTACTGAATTCTCTACTGTTTGTTAGATTATTTTTCAGTTGTTTTTGCCTTATATCTAAGGATTTCCATGAATTAAAGTTTTTTATATAACTTTGTCATTTAAACATTTTTCTGCATGAGTCACTATATACCCCCATTTTTCGCATTTCCTAGTGAAAGAATGAAAATCTTATGATAAATGCTCCAGCTGAGAGCATCGGTGTGGCCCAGCCAAAAGGGTGGATAATTAGTGATTTTAGTAAAAAAAATGTTAAAACTATCGAAATGTTTTAATGTAAACGATTTCTTATATTTTTATCAAAAATTATAAAACATGAAAATATAATCCAATACTCTAGAAATAGAACATTTGGTTTGAATCTGTTCGTATGAAAAAGTGAAAATAAATAATAGAGATATGAAAAATATGCTAGAGATTGATTTTATAACGAGAAAATCTCAATTCATAGCAATAGAAATAGTATGTATTTACATCATGTTCACGATCAAGAGTAGGGAGGACATGTATACAACGGTAACAGAACTGTTTGCTAATTTAGTCTGCATATTTCTTTACAACAAAAGCTACGTTACTTTGTTCTCATCTGATGAATTTCGATGATTTTTGAAAAATTAATGATGAGTTTGAAAAAATATGTAATCAATCGGGTGATTAGATAAAATTACATTAACGATAGATATCTTTACATTGGTGCTATTTTAGTGCGAAACGCTCTGAAAATTTTGTGTTATGTGAAAAATAATAAACATGCAAAACGATTAAGCAAATATTTAGTGTAGAATTTTGTGTAGTCTATAATTTATTTAAGGAAAATTTTTAATACAGTTAATATGTAAGTATAAGCTATTGATGGATGTTTACAAAATTTTAATTAATTATATTGATCATTTTAACCGATATTGATCGTTTGTTATCAAGAGTATATTCATATTTTTATTGTTATTGTCACGTTCTTTTTATCAATTGTCTTCTTAACAAGTAATAGTCTTAAATATGTTGAAGTCAGATTTTTAATTTGTTTTTTATTAAACTAAGTTTTAGTTTTTTTATACATTAAAGTTTATTTTTATTAAATAATTATTTTTTACATTTAGCTAAATATGCATCGCTTACAAATAATAAGTGCCAAAATATGTGGATCATCAGTCACCAACTCTGTACTTCCACAAGCTGGTCGCAAATTTTTTTCAACGAATTCAAAATTATTGGCTGTTGCAGTGGAAGTTAATCAGGTAAATTTAAATTAATATTATTAATATATATATATATATATATATATATATATATATTAGGGTGGTCCTTAATATGAACATTTTCGAATTTCCTTGCTCCCAAGGGCTCAAATGGTTCCAAATTGATAAAAAACAAGTTCTCTAAAAACAATTCTCTGAAAGTTTTAGCTTTTAATATTAACTTTTGCCCTTGGGAGCAAAAAATTCGAAAATGTACCTAATTATATATATATATATTATTGCAACTCCACATTTCTGCCCAAATACCCCCAAATGAATAAAAAGCCACCATTTCCATTATATTTTTTCTTTTATTTAAATTTAGTATAGTTGTAGAGTGTTATAGTAAATTATTGTAAGTTTCGAATGAAACAACATTTTATTGAAACAAAAGTTAAATTTATTTTTTATTTTTATTTTAGAAAACTGCAGACGTATCCTGGGAAGAAGCAAAACCATTTTCGCAAATTCCTCGAGTCGAAGCACTTAAATTAATGGTGAATCTTTTCCCAGGAGGTATGCATATAAATAAAAACATGTAATTTATCCATTGAAAATACAATATTCGTTTTCATATTTATAGGAAAATTTTACAAAAAGAATATATTGGAAATGAATTATGTTTTTACAAAAGAATATGGAAATATCATATTAGCGAAAGGAACTTTTGGAAAACCTGATACTTTACTTATTTACAGCCCACAAGATTTTGAGAAGGTAAATTATTCATAACTCTATATAATTGTTTATAAAATATATTATCTATTAATTTTGGTATATTGCTAATATGCAGGTATATCGCAATGAAGGTATCTGGCCTTACAGACGAGATTTCGAAATTTTCAATCATTTTCGCAAAAATATACGAGCGGACGTTTATGGAGAGAACGCTGGTCTTCTTGTAGAGTAAGAAAAAATACATTATCAAGAATAATTAATATTAAAAGTTAAGCTAAAGTTATATGTAGGCATGGAGAAAAATGGAAGGAGCTTCGAGGTAAAGTGAATCCTGTCATGATGCAACCAAGAGTAGCCAAACAGTACATAACACCAGTTGAAGAAGTCTCGGATGAATTCATACAAAAGTTGGCTTTTAAATCTTTGTATTTGTATTTATTTTTTTTACATTCTTTATTATTTTTTAGGCTTTTAAAACTTCGTGATTCTAATAACGAACTGCCAGACAATGTCTGCAATGAATTTAACAAATGGGCTTTGGAATCAATTGCAAGAATAGCCCTTGATACCAGACTTGGTTGCTTAAGAGATGATGTTACTGCTGATTCAGATCCACAGAAAATGATTAATGCGGTAGATGCATTTTTTGAATTGACTTATAAATTGGAAATTATGCCATCGATTTGGAAATACGTTAAAACTCCCAAATATTATAAGCTAGTAGATGCTTTGGAAACCATGACAAAGTGAGTAAAGAAAAAATACTTAAACATATACATATACTATAACAAGTATTTCATATTTTTATTAGTGGATATTTCTATGGAACGACTAAAAAAATCTGAAAACCAAAATTTTGATAGAGAAGCCAGTGTCTTAGAAAAACTTCTTAAAATAGATCGGAAGGTTGCCGTGGTTATGGCTATGGATATGTTGTTAGCAGGAGTGGACACAGTAAGTATTTTTGTAATAGTTATTGCAAAGACATTTTTTTTAATTTTTATCAATTTAGACCTCGCATACAACAGCCATTCTGATGTACTTCATTGCAACAAATCCTCGAGTACAAGAAAAATTAAGAGAAGAAATTTTAACAATACTTCCCGAGAAAAATTCTAAGTTATCTTCGGATTCATTTAACCATGTTCCATATTTAAGAGCATGTATGAAGGAAGCTAATAGGCTTCTACCAATTGCTGCTGGGACTATTAGAAAAATGCCTGTAGATATAGTTTTGTCGGGATATCAAGTACCAAAAGGGGTAAGTTGAAGCTAAAAGTTGTTAGGTCAATAAACCAATAAAATAATTTGCCGTTTTAATTTTAGACTGAAGTCGCAATGAATCATTTCATACCATCCCAAGATGAAAAACAGTATTCTAAACCCAAAGAGTATCTTCCAGAAAGATGGTTAAGTAATCAACCAACAGAAGAATGTCCTTTTTCGAAAAATACGGCACATCCATTTGTTCATATGCCTTTTGGGTTTGGACCAAGAAGTTGTGTAGGGAAAAGATTTGCTGATTTGGAAATTGAAACTTTCATATCAAAATTGTTGAGAAATTATAAAATTGAATGGAATTACGGTGAACTGAAAGTTACAAGCAAGTTGCTAACGACGCCGACATCGCCATTGAAATTCAAGATAACAGAATTGTGAAAAATTATTAACATCCTTTAATTTTAATACAAAAATATATTTTAATTTTGTGTTTCATTTAGTAGAAAGCAGTTTGAAATGAAAATGTGCAATATTTAACTCTTGAAAATTAATTTTTTAATCATTTGTTTGAGAAAAATGTACAAGCAATAAATGCTCATCACTGCGTTGCGCAATTAGATGTTTTTTGTTATGTAATAAGTTTAATCTGTAATTACTGTTAGTAAATAATTAATGTAATCAAATCATAAAATCTACTAATAATAAAATAAAACATACACAGCCCTGTCTAATAACATCAAATCTAAAAGAGTGTCTAAAGTGGAAAAGAGTGGGAAAAAAGAGAAATATGAATGATTCGTCATTTTATAAAACAGTATTAAACAAATATTTTGGAGATACGATTCACGAATCTTCAATAATATTTTTTAACAACACGATAAGAAATAATTAAGATAATTTACGCCAAATATCTGTCAATAAAATACAACATTATATAAACCTGAGATCTGTGTTAGTATACAGTTCAATTTATTTTAGTATTCAGGCAAAAATCATACTTGTAAGTAAAAATGTATATAAATTTGAATGGTTACTTAAAACTGGTTAAAGGAAAATCTAAATAGTATGAATCATATTTTAAATTCATTAAGAAAATCCAAATTAGTTTATTGAGACCAATATTATTGAATACGTACTATTTCTGAATTATAATTTAATATTATAATTAATCATTATTTATATAAAGTCTGTAAGTTATTGTCAATAAATTTTTAGGCAATATATTATTATCTTCATTAAGTATTGATACTTAATAATAATATACTTCATTGTGATATACATATACATATATGTATATGTATATATATATATATATATATATATACATCTATATGTATATATATATATATATATATATATATATATATATGTATACATCCATATACAAATATGTATATAATAATTATATGTACCATCAACATGTAATAAAATCAACAATAATGTTCAAATTAATTTTATATATTTTAGGCAATAATAAAGCATGTTTAGAACAAATTTTAAAAAAATATACAAACTCATTAATGATGATTTGAGCAATAAAGTACATACCACATTACCGAGAAACCTAAGTATAACAACCAAAAAATATGCAGAGGCCATTAGTATTCAAGAGGTTCAATTCAATCTAATAATTGACAGAATTAATATTCAATTTAATTTAATAATAATTTATATTTTATTTAATTAGGCAAAACCTAAATCTTGGGATGAAGCAAAGCCATTTTCAGAAATCCCAGGACCTAATCCTTTGTTGCTCACTCTTTTCAGTTTAATACCAGGTAAAAAGAATAAATTCTCGAAAATATTTACATAAAATAATTATTATTTTATTTTTCCAGGAAGAGCATCCAAAATGTCATTAAAGGATGCCAACGCACAACTCAATAAAACATATGGTGATATAGTTGCAATAAAAGGAACAATGGGTCGATCAGACATGATCATTACTTATAATCCAAATGATTTTGAACAAGTAATTTTTAGTTAGTGTAAAATAATATGTAATTGTGTAGCTTCTTTAGTTTTATGTATAATGACCAGGTTTACAGAAATGAAGGTCCTTGGCCTTATAGAAGAGATTTTGATACATTTCGCTACTTCAGGACCCATGTTAGACCTGATGTTTATGAAGACTCTTATGGACTTGTTGCAACGTAAGAAATAATAATAATAAAATCCTAAGTGTTAAATGTTATTTAAGAACTTTTGGTACTTTTTCAATTGCTTCGAGTAGCTGACATCTTTCACAACATGTTTCCAACGCTTTTTGTATTTAAGTACAGCTATTTATCTTCTATAAATCTTCTCTATTTTGTGATTATTAGTTTTAAAAAATCTGGCTTTTTATTTCTTATTTTTCCTAGTCAAGGCAAAGCATGGAAAGAATTGAGAGGCAAAGTCAACCCAGTTATGATGCAACCCAGAGTTGCAAAACAATACATCACACCAGTGGAAGAAGTTGCAGAAGAATTTATTGCACGGTAAATTTACAATTTTTATTATAAAATATCATAAAACCTAATGATGCAAATAATATTTTAAGCATGCTCCTTTTGAGAGACTCAAACAATGAATTGCCAAGCAATTTTTCACATGAATTGAACAAGTGGTCGTTGGAATCAATCGCAAGAATAGCCTTAGATTCAAGATTAGGTTGTTTGAAAGATGATGCTCAAATGGATCCGGATTGTAAACAAATGATTGCAGCTGTTCAAGACTTTTTTGCTTATACTTGGAAACTAGAAATCAATTTGCCAGTTTGGAAAATTTTTAAAACATCCTCATTTAACAAATTGATGAATGCTTGGAATACTATGATCAAGTAAGCAAATATAGTTCCTAATGATGATATATAATTGCTAATACTTTCAACTATTTTTTATGAATTATTTTGATTAGTGTTTCATTTAAAAAAATTGAAGAAGCCAAACAAAGAATTCAAAATAACCCAGAGCCAACAACCGAGCAGGAAGCAAGTGTACTAGAAAAATTGTTAAAAATTGATCCTAAACTTGCAGCAGTCATGGCAATGGATATGCTTTCAGCAGGCATTGATACTGTAACTAATTCATTTCCTATATTTAAATGAATGTTTATGATTTAATATGTTATTTTACAGACATCTAACAGTGTGGCAATCCTGTTATATTTTCTTGCAACGAATCAATCTTGCCAAGATAAATTGCGACAAGAAATTTTAACAATATTGCCAGAGAAAAATTCGAAGTTGTCATTTGATTCTTTTAATCATATTCCATATTTAAGAGCATGTATGAAAGAGGCGACAAGGATACTTCCAATTGCTGAAGGCAATTTAAGAAAATTGCCTGTTGACCTTGTTTTATCTGGATATCAAGTTCCAAAAGGGGTAATATATTAGTGGAACCAAAAGTTGGGACTTCAGTATAATCATTTTATATTTGTTTTTAGACGGAAGTAGTTATGAGGCACTCGACAACATCTGTAAAAGAAAATCAATTTCCTAATCCGGAAAAGTTTATGCCAGAACGTTGGTTAAGTGCTGATAAATCCCAGGGTTGTCCTTTGGCAAAAAATGCACATGCTTTTGCCCATATGCCATTTGGGTTTGGTCCTAGGATGTGTGTTGGAAGAAGATTTGCAGATTTAGAAGTTGAAATACTGATTACCAAATTGCTTAGAAACTATAAGGTAGAATGGAATTATGGAGAGCTGGAAACATCTAGCAGATTGATTACACATCCTGAATCGCCATTGAAATTTAAAGTAACAGAGATATGACATGTAGTCTGATATTGATTTGTATTTGTATAAATGTAATTATATAATTATATTTCATACAAAAATGACTCAAATTCAATTTGCTGTAGTTATTATTGTATATTTTTATATCACTTCAATATATAAAGAATCATTTCGTATAACACTGTCGAAAATAAACAAAAAAATATAATATGCATTATGATTTCTTTGAAATAAATTATCTGTGATAAAATGAGTTTATCAATTTTAGTGATAAGATAATCAAAAAAAATTAAATATTATTGGCGCATATAATTTGATTCGTAAATGTATACGCAGCCCTGGTTAATTTAGAGCTAAAATTAAATTCTGCCAGTGGGGGGAACTCTTGGAGGCCAAAGGTGTTTATACTCGAATGAAACAAGTTACATTCGGAAAAATGTTCCTTGTGTAAATATTCGATAATATATTTGCAAAAGACGAGAATTTGAAGTTATATGTTCATTAATAATATATTACGATGATACAATTTGTTAATATGTGATATACCCAGTGCTTTAAATTGCAAACCGCATACATTGTGCTGGTTTCAAGAGTCGATTTATGTAATTTTGAATAAATACATTTGTAATTTATTTATATGTTTTAATAAATAGTGTTTTTAAAGTATAAAATGTTTAAACCACGATTATATTATTGTTTTAATGTCTCAAATGGTTTTGACAAGCCATACAAATATTTTAAATCAAGTGCCAAGTTATTAACAGTTTCCGTTCAGGCACATAAGGTAAGTAAATCTTAAATAAATATATATATATATATATGTGTGTATATATGTATGTATGTGTGTTTACAAAAATATTAATTATTTAAAGGAAAATGGATCACAAAAACCGTTAAATTGGAATGAAGCAAAACCCTATTCAGAAATCCCAGGACCTAAATCGTTTTGGGAAGGAGTGCGAAATATGCTTCCTGGAGGTAATTAATATTGCTTATATAATTAATATACTAGTAATAAACAATATACAGTTATACAATTTTTTCAAATAATTATAGGAAAATTTTACAAAAAATCATTAAAGGACATGCATGTTATATTAAAACAAGAATATGGAGATATTACTATTCTGAAAGCATTTTTGGGGCAACCTGACATAGTGATGTTATTCAATCCGCAAGATTTTGAACAAGTAAATACTTTGACTTAAAAAAATTATGAACACTATGACTTTGAAAAATATGTGAATGCTTGAAAAGTTTGTGACTAAAATATTTGTGAATAATAATCTTTCCTTTATTTTAATAGGTTTACAGAAATGAAGGTCAGTGGCCTCACAGAAGGGATTTTGAAACTTTTGTACATTTTAGAAAAAAATTGCGAACTGATATTTATGGAGAGAATGCAGGTTTGTTGGCAGAGTAAGTGTGCATATTTATAATAAATGCGTACATTTATACTAGTTTTGTTATTTTTGTAATTATTTTATAAGACAGGGTGAGAGATGGAAAGATTTAAGAACCAAGGTGAACCCAGTCATGATGCAACCAAGAAATATTAAACAATATATTGCTCCTGTAGAAGAAGTTACTGACGAATTTATAGCTAGGTAAATATATGTAAAAATTATACAAATGCAATTAATTCTTCTATTAATAAGATAATTATTGCAGAATGAACCACTTACGTGATTCAAACAACGAAATGCCAAAAGATTTCAGTCATGAATTGAATAAATGGTCACTGGAGTCTATTACACGAATCGCCTTAGATACCAGATTAGGTTGTCTGCAAGATGATTCACGTGTCGATGAGGATTCTAAAAAAATGATACAAGCTGTACATGATTTCTTCGATTTAATATTCCAATTAGAAATTCTTCCATCGATATGGAAATACGTTAGAACTCCAGCTTATCACAGGTTGATGAGAGCCTTAGATACCATGACCAAGTAAAATAAATTGTGATTGATAATAATTTATGAGGCCGTTGTTAATTTCGGTATTTTTTAAGTGTTTCATTGAAAAAAGTTGACGCTGCAATAGAACGGATTAACACATCTCAAGATTCAAAATCTGAACATGAAGCAAGTGTTTTGGAGAAACTTCTGAAAATTGATCGTAATGTTGCTATAATTATGGCAATGGATATGTTATTAGCAGGAGTTGATACCGTAAGATTGCACATATTACATTTTTAGTATTTGTTTTTGAAATATTTTTTATAACTTTGCAGACATCTTACACTGCAGCTATACTATTGTATCACTTAGCAGTTAACCAGGAGTGTCAAGAAAAATTAAGAAAAGAGATCTTCACAATTCTACCTCAAAAAGATGCTAAGTTAAACCAGGAATCGTTCAATCATATACCTTATTTGAGAGCTTGTATGAAAGAATCACATAGAGTTTTGCCAATTGCTGGAGGAACTGTAAGAAGATTACCTGTTGATCTTGTCTTATGTGGATACCAAGTTCCAAAAGGGGTAATAAAATATCCATGTCCATATAAAATATTCTTCTAGGTATTATTTTCAATATGTATAATTCTTACAGAGCGAAGTCGTTATGAGTCACCTTTTGGCGACTATGGAAGAAAATCAATATACAGATTCAACAAAATATATTCCAGAACGATGGTTGAATGAAAAAAATGCTCCTCAATGTCCTTCAGCCAAGGAAGCTCATCCTTTCGCTTATATGCCCTTTGGGTTTGGTCCTAGAAGTTGCGTTGGAAGACGTTTTGCAGAATTGGAAATCGAAACGTTTATTGTTAAATTATTGAGAAATTACAAAATCGAATGGAATTATGGAGAGATGAAAACAAAAAGCCAAATACTTACGATTCCTGTGTCACCGTTACGATTTAAAATGACAGAATTGTGAATTAAAAATACTATTATAAATGCTTCAAGGTCAAAGAAAAAAGTCGATCAATCCTGCATTATATTTTAAATATATACTAATTTTTCACTATAAATTTCAAATGAAGTAATTATTGAATTGCGATCACAAAGTTTATTATAGGCAATTTATATACAAAATAAAACTTAAATTTATTGTAAAATTTACATTCTGTAAATGTAATAAATAAATATTTAAATTATATTAAATATCCCACCAATAAATTGATTACTAATTACCTTTTATTAGATTTTGTGTGTCAGCATTGAAACGAATAATTTCTAAAAATATTTTAGCTATTACATGTGATTTTTGTGAAGATTTGATTTTTTGCTCGTAATCATTACGATATATTAATCTAATCAATATGAGAAGATGATTTTGTACTGACGTACAACATCAGAACATATTTATATATGAAAAGTGTTATCAATTTTTCATAATACATAAACCTATTGTTATGGATACAGTATTATCAAATATGAAATATAGTTTGCAAAGATAATAGTAAAAAATCTGATCATATCCTATACAATTTTTTTGTTTTATTAAGCAAATGTATTTAATTTAATTAAGCTTAAGTTAATAAAAAAATACCTTAATAATTAGAAGTTTTATTAAAAATTAACTTAATATAAAAAATGTTTACTAAAAGAGGATCCGTTCTGTGTAAAAACTGGTGCAAGCATAGTCAAAGCATTACAGTGAAAAATATTTCAAGTTCTCAAAAATATTTGGCCGTTGCAGAACCGAAGGTAATTTTATAACTCATAAAATTAAATAATACCAATTTTTATATATTATTTATTTTGCAAGCAAAAAGTGTCTACTATACCACTTCAGTGGGATGAAGCTAAACCGTACTCTAAAATACCTGGAACAAAATCGGCTCTTGAGACAATGAGAAATTTTTTACCAGGAGGTAAAATTAATATTATTGTTCATACTAATTTATGCAATGCACTATCTGTATTTAATATCAGGCAAATATTATAACAAATCACTAAGAGAACTTCATAATTCGATGAACCATGAGTATGGTGACCTGGTTAACTGGAAAGGAGTTCTGGGAAAGCCTGATTTTATTTTGGCATTTAATCCTAAAGATATAGAACAGGTATGAGAATTAGTAATATTAGTATATTACTGATTTATTACTAAAAAGAAAGTTAAACAAAACACGCAATTTATTTAAGGTGTATCGTAATGAAGGACCGATGCCAAACAGAAGGGAATTTCAGATATTTTCTTATTATAGAAAAAAACTTCGCCCAGAGATTTATGGAGAATATGGTGGTCTTCTTATCGAGTGAGCATTACTTGCATCAAAGTATCTGCTACAACTGCATTTTTTATTAAAAGTTCATCATATTTATTTATATTTTAAGGCACGATGAGAAATGGAAAGACATTAGAGGAAAAGTGAATCCAGTCATGATGCAACCGAGAGTTGTCAAGCAATATATAAAATCTGTGGAAGAAGTATCTGATGAATTTATAACAAGGTATAAAAATCAAGAATCTCATTGAAGTAAGCTTTGATATTTATTTTTTGATTATTAAAAGAATGGTGCGTCTGCGCGATTCAAATCAAGAAATGCCAGCAGATTTCATGGACGAATTAAATAAGTGGTCCTTGGAATCTATAGGCAGTATTGCTCTGGACGCAAAATTAGGATGTTTGGAAGACAATGTTAGCGCTAATTCAGATTCAGGAAGGATGATCCAAGCTGTACACGACTTCTTTTATTTAACGTTTAAGTTAGAAATTTTACCTTCTCTTTGGAAATACATTCCTACTCCTGGCTTCAGGAAATTGACTGCTGCTTTGGACGTAATGACAGAGTATGAATTTAAAGATACATATTAGCATATTTTTCATATGTGAAAATATCATTTAAATAAATTTTATCTTGCAGAATTTCAGCAAAAAAAGTTGATGAAGCAGTTGAACGTATCAAAAGTAATCCTAATCCTAAATCTGATTCAGAAGCAGGCGTATTGGAAAAATTACTGAAAATAGATAGAAAAATGGCTGTAGTCATGGCTATGGACATGCTACTAGCAGGAGTCGATACCGTAAGAATTTGTTTTTTTAATATTTCATAAAATACTACAAATTGTTACCTTATTGTGGTTTTAGACATCAAATACTACTGCTATACTACTTTATTTCCTTGCTGCAAATCAAAAATGCCAAGATAAACTACGATCAGAAATATTGACAATTTTACCAAACAAGGATTCTAAATTATCAAGTGATTCGTTTAAGAGAATACCCTACTTAAGAGCTTGTATGAAAGAAGCAAATCGGATAATTCCCATATTAGGTGGTACTGTCAGAAAACTGCCTGTAGACGTTGTTTTATCCGGTTATCAAGTTCCGAGAGGGGTAAGTTCAGTCACTCAAACTTTATCAACCTTGATGCCTACACATATATCTTTTATCATTATAGACTGAAATAGTGGTAAGTCATCAAACAGCATCCATGAACGAAAACCAATTTCCTGATCCCAAAAAGTATAAACCTGAGCGATGGTTAAATGCAGAAGAAGCAGAAGGTTGCCCTTTGGCAAAAAATGCAAACCCTTTTGCTCACATGCCCTTTGGATTTGGACCACGCAGTTGTGTCGGAAAAAGATTCGCTGATTTAGAAATTGAAACTTTCGTAATGAAATTGTTTAGAAATTACAAACTTGAATGGAATTATGATGAATTGAAAGTAGCTAGTAGACTGATAACGCAACCTGTATCACCACTGAAATTTAAGCTGACAGAAGTTTAATTAAATATATTTTGTGATATCTATAATAATAAATAAGTTTTTAATAAATCAATGAAAATTTCAGTGTAGCCAAAATAACCTTTAAAAAAATCTTTCACCAATATATAATTAATATTTTTATAAAAAAATTCCAATAATAGAACTACCGGCAAGAGTTTGTAAAGTAAATCATTTCAAGAGAAGTTTTAAAGTCAAAAATGTATTTTTTCATCAACATCAATATATAAATGGTTGCAGAGATAACTTAAATCGTGCAATTTTTTCAAGGAGAGATATAAATAAATTTTGATCACAATAAAATATTTATCCAGGTCGTAAATTGGTATCCCAAATATTAGACAAGACATTAACAAAACCAAATGCGAAGTTGAGTTTTGCATTTTTGGTGTTATAGAGTAAAAAGTAGATTAATTATTGACTATTTTGCAGTGATTTTTTCGCCTTTTTGTATAATAAACTATCTGAAATGATAAAATTTTGCTTGTAATGATCACTGTGCATATCAGATATAACGAGTAGAGGGGAATTGTCGATGTGAATACGCGGCCTTGTAAACATCAACTGAATTCATTGAGACTCATAGTTTAATATATAAAATATTATTTTGTTGGAACATAAACAGTATTATATATAGTCGTAAATTAAAAAAATATTTTAAAACTTTCGTGAAGAATAAAAAATAATAAAAAATTACTTAATTACGAATAACAGTTCTTTGTGCAAATTGTTGATTTGAATGTTGATATTCACCAATTAAAATGTTTCGTGTAAAATGTATCTCTTTATGTGAATCTACAAATAATATGTTATTCAACTTTTCAAATATTCTGAATACATCAAAGAAGCATTTATCAAAATGTGCTAGAAATTTAACAACAATCGCGGAAGTAAAAAATGTAAGTGATTATAAATTTTGAAATATTCATATGGTTATTTATTTATTTATTGTTTTGGTTAAAAAGGATAATGTATCAGAAAAGCCATTGCTATGGCATCAAGCAAAACCATATTCTGAAATTCCGGGGACAAAAACGACTTTGGAAAATATAAGAAGTTTCTTACCAGGGGGTAAATAACAGTTTTTGCAAAATTTTATATGAATGTATATAAATATATACATGTGTGTGTAAATATTATTTAATATTAATACTTAATAACATTTATAATAATAATAAATATTAATGTACATTTTTATCTTAAAATAGCTTGAATAGTCAAATTACATATTACAGTATTTTTTTTCAATCACATTTATTTTTACAACAATTTATTTTAGGTAAATTATACAACGTATCATTAAAAGATCTTCACCAAACAATGAATAAGGAGTATGGAGACTTAGCAAAATTGAAAGGATTTCTTGGAAAACCAGATTTTGTATTTGCATTTAATCCCAAAGATATTGAAAAGGTATGAATAATACATAATACTTTACTGTATATTTTTAATATATTATATTATTAAAAATTTAGGTCTATCGTAATGAAGGATTATGGCCTAACAGAAGAGAATTCCAAGTTTTTGCATATTTTCGAAGAAATATTCGTCCTGATATTTATGGTGACAATGCTGGTCTTCTTGTGGAGTAATCATTATTTTATAATAATACATCGTAAAATATATATTTTTGATAACATTTTTTTATAAATCAGACATGAAGAAAAATGGAAGGAATTACGAGGAAAAGTCAATCCTGTCATGATGCAACCGAGAGTAGTCAAACAATATATCAAATCAGTAGAGGATGTTTCTGACGATTTTATCTCAAAGTAAATATTTACCATTGTTTTAAAAAATGTAGAAATTAATAAAGTATCGAATAATAGGATGGCGCAGATGCGAGATTCAAAACAAGAATTGCCCAGCAATTTTATTATTTATTTGAACAAATGGGCTTTGGAATCTATCAGCAGTATTGCTTTGGATACCAGATTAGGATGTTTAGAAGATAGTGCTGATAAAAATTCTGATTCTGAAAAAATGATTCGGAGTGTGCACGATTTTCTCGAAATGACTTTTAAGTTAGAGTTTTTTCCATCGTTCTGGAAGTATGTATCCACACCCGGTTTTGTTAAATTAATGAATGCCTTAGATACAATTACAAAGTAAGTAATCAATAATTAAATGAATCATTAACATTAGTTGCGATACTTTTATAATAAAACATTTCAGTATATCTCTGAAAAAAGTTGATGAAGCTGTAGAACGAATAAAAAATAATCCTAATGCAAAACCAGAATCAGAAGCAAGTGTTTTAGAGAAACTTCTCAAGATTGATAAAAAAGTTGCTGTAGTAATGGCCATGGATATGTTGTTAGCAGGAGTTGATACTGTAAAATTGAATACTATCTTAAAAAAAAAAAATTCACATGATCGATTATATATTTTAAATATATTTTGCAGACATCAAATAGTACAGCATTTTTGCTGTATTTTCTGGCTACGAATCAGAAATGCCAAAACAAACTTCGTGAAGAAATCAGAACAATTCTGCCAAATAAGGATTCACATGTAAATAACGAATCATTTCACCATTTGCCGTATTTGAGAGCTTGTATGAAAGAGTCGAGTAGAATATTGCCAATAATTGGAGGCACTGTTAGAAAAGTACCAGTCGATATTGTTTTATCAGGATATCAAATTCCAATGGGGGTAAGATATAAAATAATTACATCTTAAATATATGATATTCATACACTGCACAATACTTGGCGGTAAATAATATCAATGAAGTTAAATTCAAACTTGTTTTTTATCAGACCGAGGTGGTTCTAAGTCATCTTACTACATCAATGAAAAGCAGTCAATTCCCTGAACCTGAAAAATTCATGCCAGAACGATGGCTGAGCAGCCAGGAATCAGAAGGATGTCCTTTAGCAAAAAATGCTCATCCATTTTCGCACATGCCATTCGGCTTTGGGCCTCGCAGCTGCGTTGGGAAAAGATTTGCAGATTTGGAAATGGAAACTTTTATAATGAAATTACTTAGAAATTATAAAATTGAGTGGAATTATGGTGAATTAAAAGTAACGACAAAACTTGTCGCTCATCCAGAAACACCACTGAAGTTTAAATTAACTGAAATTTAATTGTATCGCCTTATACATATATTGGAAAAATAAATCAAAAATAAATAAAAATAAAACAAAATCTCTTAAATATTATTTCTGAAAACTAATACAATTTATAAATATCAATATTATGTTAAAATATACTTATTTAACAATCTTTCAAATTTTGCTCGAATGAAATTTATTTATGATAGATATTCGAAGATCAAAATTAATGATGACCATTACATTATAAATATTTATATATTTTATTGTTTCCAAACTCTATCAAATAATGAATTAGTCAAATTAGTCAAATATTATATATATCAAAAAAATTAAGTCAATAGATAACAAACGATTATTATCAGTTATTTTTGAAAAATTCAATATAAAACCATAATCATTCCGCTTTAGCAAATTATCTCACGCGACCATGACAATGATTAAGCTAAAAATATTTTCAATTAGGCAGTGGTAGCAAACCATGAAAAAGTTCTTCTAAATATACTTGAAATAAGGAGGATATTTGTGATAAAATTTTTACGATCAGAATAAACAAATGTGTTACTTGTACAGTGTTATATAGATTATGTATTCAAACAGATATTTCTATTCCAAAGATTAAATTATATTTTTAATATTTTTTTAGGTTTCATTTTTTACGTAAATATTACATATTTCAAAATCTCTTCATTCAGTGCAAAATTACTGAATTTATTTAAAACTAAATATATGCATATTAAGGTGTTGGAAATTAAATTTGCAATTAATTAACCTGATATTAGAAATTAAACCATACATTTTACTAATTACTTTTTGATTTGAAACTATATATTTAGAGCCTGTTGATATATAATGGTCCAACAGCAACCTTTTGAATATTCGTGTTTCTGTAAGGCTGAAAAATTTTGTACTGATGATTCTTAACGTGCTTTTAGCCCTGCACATCATATAATAATCGTCCGGGCACTTGAAAGTGTAAAAAACCCGAAAATTAAACTTGTTCCTGTAAGCTTCAAAATTTTATACGATGTAATTTATTCAATAAGATATTAAAAATCATAATCACAGTCGATTTCAACCTGTGTGTGTGTAATTTTTTTATCAACATCTGCTCAATATGGTGGGGACGAATATTAGCGTACGGGCCAACAGTTTTTTTTATTAAAAAATATTTCCGTGAGTCAGATATCAATTAGTTGTTGTTTTCAAACATTGTGATAAGTATCCAGTATTAAAACATTTTTTTAAAATTAACAAATACGTGATTTTTATATTCGTTTATATATGTTCTTTACTTTATAGTGTTGAATAATTTTTATTTTGTTATTAAATATTATACCACAATATTTACATCTGTGCAATTATGTAATTCATGCTAAGAAAAATACAATAATTACTTATCTGAATTTTACGTAAAAGTTTTGTTTGTGAAAATTACAACGTTGAAAATGTTTACTTTAAATTCTTTACATTTTTCTAAAGCTGCTAGTTGTGTTTCTTTGGAAGTAACACGTTTACCAAAAACAAATATCTCAAGGGCAGCAAGACAATTGGCAACCTTGGCAGAAGTGCAAAAAGTAATATTATAATGTGAATCTTTTGAAAATTATTATATCACACAGCAAATATTGCATTTAATTTTAGGAAAATGTACAGAAATCGCGGATATCATGGAGCGAAGCAAAACCGTTTTCAGAAATACCTGGTCCAGAATCTGCTTTAAAAAGTTTGCGAAACTTTTTGCCAGGAGGTAATGATTACATATTTGCAGTAAATACTTTTTTTCAAATGTGGATAACTATATTCGCATATTATTTTAAATAGGAAAATTTCATAAAGTAGCTTTAAAAGAAATGCATGTAATGATGAACGAAGAATACGGAGATTTGGTCAGATTTAAAGGATTTCTAGGAAGAAGTGATATGATTATATGTTACGATCCGAAAGATTTTGAACATGTAAGGTTATTTATATTAATAGATCTAATTATATTTTTCCATGTCACAATTTTTCAAAACAAATTTTTTTTCAGGTTTATCGAAACGAGGGTCCATGGCCCCATAGAAGAGAATTTGAAACATTCAGACACTTCAGAAAAGATTTACGTCCTGATGTATATGGCGATAATGCTGGGCTTCTAGTAGAGTATTTATTGTTTCATAATAGTTGATATTTTAAAAATAAATATTTATTTTACATTTATTGAACTTTCTAGACATGGCGAAAAATGGAAAGAACTTAGAGGAATGGTAAATCCCGTCATGATGCAACCAAGAGTGATCAAACCATACGTCAAACCTGTGGAAGAAGTAGCTGAAGAATTTATTGAAAGGTAATATAATTTGTTTAAATAAAAATTAATTTGTTATAAGTTTTTATTTTTCGGTAGAATAATTCAGCTACGTGATTCAAAGAACGAAATGCCAAATAATTTCCTAAACGAATTGAACAAATGGTCTTTGGAATCAATTGCACGTATTTCCTTGGATTCGAGATTGGGTTGTTTAGTAGATGACTCCAAATTAAATTCAGATTCCAAAAATATGATACAAGCGGTGCACGATTTCTTTGAATGTTCATTCAAATTAGAAGTTCTTCCATCATTGTGGAAATATATCAGAACACCAAATTATACCAAATTGATGTCAGCACTTGATACAATGACTAAGTAAGGTTGTCTAAATTTTCAATTCATTAAAATTTTGAAATATTCTATAACATATTTTTATTCAAAGCGTATCACTGAAAAAAATTGATGAAGCAGTAGACCGCATCAACAATAATCCAGATTCCAAACCAGAATCAGAAATGAGTGTTTTGGAAAAGCTTCTAAAAATTGACAAAAATGTTGCAGTAATTATGGCTATGGACATGTTGCTTGCAGGAGTAGACACAGTAAAACATAACTAACTACATAATTCATGAAATATCATCAATTTGCCTTTAAAACCATACATACTCAAATGCAACATAAAGACAAATTGCTTCTGCCATTTAATTTGTGTTATATTCAACTTGTCAATCATTGTACATTGATTGTTTAATTTTTACAGACTTCTAATACAACAGCAATTTTTTATATCTTCTTGCTAAAAATCAAGCATCTCAAGAAAAATTACGAGAAGAAATTCTAACAATACTGCCTAATAAAGATTCTAAATTGACAACCGAATCCTTCAATAAAATTCCTTATTTGAGAGCTTGTATGAAAGAAGCAAATAGAGTGTTGCCAATTGCCGGAGGCACAATGAGGAAGATACCAGTTGATCTTGTTTTATCAGGATATCAAGTAAAAGGGGGTAAGGTCATCAATGATATGAAAATTTACAAGATTTTATGAATAATATTTTATCTTTTCCATTAGACTGAAGTGATCATGAGCCACATAACTACAACTGCCAGAGAAAGCCAATACCCGAACCCTGACAAATATATTCCAGAACGTTGGTTAACCGGTGAGGCTTCTCAAGGTTGCCCTTCTGCCAAAAATGCCCATCGGTTTGTTTACATGCCCTTTGGGTTTGGGCCAAGAAGTTGCGTTGGTAAAAGATTTGCAGATTTGGAAGTCGAAACATTAATTGTTAAGATACTCAGAAATCATAAAGTCGAATGGAATTACGGAGAATTGAAAGTAGAAGCAAAACCGTTGGCGATTCCTATTACACCACTTAAATTCAAAATAACTGAATTATAGATTTTTAATGATGAAAAAAAACTGTTTGTTTAAAACAACAACAAAATCCAATTCACTAGCTCCGCAAAATCTTAATTTTATAATATATGGCATTACAGGTATTTACTGAAATAAAATAAAGTTCAAAGTTTCGAATTAAACAATGGTTTTAAGAGATTTTATATTGTAGATAAAATTGTTTAGAACCAATTGGTCTTAAGATTAATTTGTACGTATGTACATTTCACACGATTAACTAATTTATTTATATATTCATGTGATATGGATGATTTCTATGTTGGCTAAAGTTTGAAAAATTCCATGTTGTACCATTTAGAGTGCCCGAATCTCATCCAAATATGAACGACCCCCACTAATTTTGGAAAAACGATCCGCGCATGCCCTAGGTCCTCCCACCCCCCTGAGACCTCAAATTGCAAAAAAACAACATTTTTGGCACCCATACAAATCGACCTGCCCAAATGGTAAAGGTTATTCACAAGCATTGACTAGACATAAATGAATTGTTACGTATATTACATAATAATTATATCAAAGATTTGTCAATAATTGCAAATTAATTTACAATAGCAGTTGTAATGAATTTGAAGAAATGACACGAAATTTTAGGGATAAATCCGATGCCGTGTGTAAAGGAGACCAAACTCTTCTCTTTTTATTTGATATATACAATTGAAAATTTAATATATATAAGTAAATTTTAGTAAATATTTAATCACTTACCTATTTAAACATAGGCGTTCTTCAGCAATACACTGAACACATCAAAAAATATCTAATTCAAGGACTAGTACACGTAATTTCACTCACTGATAACAAAGTCTTTAATACGAAATATTACGTAATTTTTAGAATTCTACAAATTTCTATTTTATTCAAATAAACTTATATATTTAAACTACCAGAAAGTGACATTTAATAATGAATTTGATGTTATGCAAAATGTCAGTTACAAGTCTATACAGTGTGAAGTAAACAACAAAACAAACATTTTTGACAGGGGCGGTTTAAGCAACTAAAAAATGGCATTGTCACCAACATTATAGCTTAATATTTGCTAAGTTCGTCTGAGTGAGTCTGGACTAAATTAATTAATTTACAAACAACAATTGTTTGTTAAATTGTTAGATAAACATACTTGTTTATCTATGTTAATTAATTAATGATTATTTGCAACTTTTAACCGGTTTAAGTAACTACAAAATGTCATTGTCACCAACATTATAGTTTAATATTTGCTAAGTTCATCTGAGTGAGTCTAATTAACTAAATTAATTAATTTACAAACATTAATTGTTTGCTAAATTGTTAGATAAATATACTTGTTCATCTATGTTAATGAATTAATAATTATTTGCAATGTGTAAGTTGCAAAAATATTTATTGAATTCACTATTCAAATAACCACTTGACCAGGCTAAACAGGATTGGTCGGCAAAGTGTTAAAATTATATCTTTAAAAAAAATTTGCTATATATTCTTCTTTAATGTACTTATTTTAATAATATCAAGGATAGTTATATACATTTCTAATGAATTATGTTTTAATAGTTAATAGTTTTTCTATACGATTTACTTCAAACTTTTACTTTTTAATTACTTTTCCATTAAATTTGATGTTTGGATAAATAATTAATTTATCAGTTTGATAGTTATTTCACATAAATGTGTTTCGCTTTAGATTGGCCTTAACAGCAATATCTCAAATATTTAATTCATTTGAAATATGTAAATATTTCTGTAAAATTAATTACATAATCAACATTTTTAACTTCAATTTAAAATGAAATTATATATTGTAAATTATTCAATGTAAATAATAAATGGTTAAAACACATCATTGTAATATATTGAATTAAATTTTTTAATTATATTTTTATAATATTGTTCCATTATATATTGATTCGAATTCAAATTTGAATTTTACCGCGCATGCGAACTGCATTGCGACCTGAACTTTGCCGAAGACGCACACTAGCGCCATTACTGGATAACCTATACATAAACGTCATTCCAGTAGCAGATGTCAGAGCAGTCGCAGGCTGCATAGTTTAAATGTTTAAAAATTAATATTAGTGTTAAATATATAACAAATGTATTATTATAATTATTTTTTCGTTGTGAATGTGATATAAGTGAGCCAGTGAAATGATGGACTATTCCATAGATTGGGTTGTCCCTATGTTAAGAAACCTTTTAACACGAAGATATGGAATATTGCTAGTTCTTTTACTTTGTTTGTGTAGGATTATTAGTAAATAATATTAGGTAAGAAAAATTTAAAAATGAATTATCAATATAAATATTCAAATTTTCTGCTCCATTCATACATAAAACCATATATAGTTTGGATTGATTTTAAGTCATGTGCTTTTGATTCTGCCCTTTGAGTAAATAAAAATATTTCAGAAAATTAATATTTAAATATTTGTAGTATTAGTATTCTATCCAAAGTAAACACATTCTAAACTACAATTTATTTTAAATTATTGTGATGTTTTGGTTATATAAATATATCTTTCTCATAAACATGAGAATTCAAAGAATTACAAATATTATCAGTTTAATGTGTTTCTCATAAATGTACGAAATAAACATTTATTGATAATGTATTGTAAATTATCCAAATCTGAAATTTCATGCAACAATATCACGATCTTGAAATTTCGTAATAGATGAACCAGAAAAGCAGTGTATTTTTACCATTGCCCTAAATATTTCTTAAAAAAAACTTACTTCAAAAAAATCCTAAAGAAATTAAATATCAGACAAAATATAAATGATTTCCTACACTAAGAAATTTAATATATTATGGATGTCAAAGGTAACATTTTTTCCTATCACCACTCCTGTACAAGATTGAAAGGCTAATAATTTCTCAACTAAAGAAAGTTTGTCTAACACGTGTTAGGAAATAACATTTTAGTTGCAGTGACTGAAGATGTTTTTCTAGTTTTGATTATTGGTTCCGAATTATTTAAATCAGCAGCACATGTTTTGCAATATTTAGTAATAGATCGAGGAGACAATTCCAATATTTCTCAAATAAACAAGCTTTGTTTGGTTGTAGCACGTGTTAGGAAATAACATTACAGCTCAAGTTGTTCTTCTAGTTCCTTAATATTGGTTCTCAAATGTTTGGATCAGCAACACGTGTTTTGCAATAATAGACTGTGGTAACAATTGTAGTGCCTAAATGATTTCTCAACTAAAGAAAGTTTGTCAAATCTAACATGTGTTAAGAAATAACATTTTAGCTGAAGATGTTTTTCTAGTTCCTAAATATTGGTTCCCAAATGTTTAAATTAGTTGCACGTGTGTTTCGCAATATTTAGCAATAGATTGTTGAAACAATTCTAGAGGCTAATTATGTCTCAACTAAAGAAAGTCTGTTTGTCAAATCTAACACATGTTAAGAACCCCCTTTCTAAATTAAATCCCCCCCTCCCTCAACAAACTTCACGTGTATTTTTAGTTACGTGATAAAACTGTAAACTTTTTCATTTTTTTTGAAAATGTTTGGTTTTTTTTTTTCAAATAAATACACGTGATATCTTACTACATCCCTCCCTTCCCCACGTCATATTTCGGGATTTTTTGTCAACCCCCCCCCCCTTCTACAAAAAAACCTCCCGTGATTAATGGACGCCCCCTTAGCTGAAGATGTTGTTCTAGTTCCTAAATATTGGTTCCCAATTATTTAAATCAGTTGCACGTGTTTTGCAATTTTTAGCAATAGATCATGGAGACAATTCTGAAGGCTAATTATTTCTCAACTAAAGAAAGTTTGTGTGCCAAATCTAACACGTGTTAGGAAATAACATTCCAGCTGAAATGACTGAATCAATTTTTTTTTATTCGGCCTCGCTTACTCTGAGCATTTAGCCATCTACAATATTTTTATTTATTTATATCCTATACCAATTTTTATATCATATTCAATGTATATATGTCCTATTATTCTATATTCTTCTTCTTCTTAATTTCTTCAATTTTTGCTGTTTTCTATCAAATTTCTAATTCTATTCATCTTCTATCTTCATTCAATTTTTTTTCTTCATTGTTCTTCTGTAATTCCTATTTTAATTTTTATTCAATTTCTACTTAACAAATACAACTTTTTTTTAATTTCAAATTAACTACACATATTTTTTTCATAAATTCTAAGTCAATGACAGGATTCGATCCAAAGATCCCCAAAGTCGTGTGAATCGAACACGCTACCAAGTGAGCTATGCTCGTCACAAGAAGTTCTTCTAGGTTAAAAATACTTGTTCCGAGTTGTTCAAATCAGTAGCACGTGTTTTGCAAGTTTTGGCAACAGATTGAGAAGACAATTGCAGATGCTATTGATTTCTCAACTGAAAAAACTTTGTTAAATCTAACGCGTGGTAAAAAATATCATTTAAGTTGAGGTAACTGAAGACATTCTTCTAGTTCTTCAATATTGGTTCCAAATTGTTTAAATCAGTAATACGTATTTTGCAATATTTAGCAATAGATCTCGGAGACAATTGCATCACAACCGCATATTTCTGCGCCGTACTGACGGTAATTTCGTAATAAACAGCCGACTGAGTATCTCAAGACAAAAATGTGAATATCATGTGAAAGTATATTGTAAACATCAATTAGCACATGCTACAACTATTCCACCTTCTCTGGGGACATTCAACTGTAGTATATATTTCAACCTTGTCTTATTTTCTCAGGATACTCACGTTTGTAATGTTTTATGTGATTTTTTTTATTATAATTCCCCTTGCAAACAGCGGTCATTGCCTTACCGTTATTTGTTGTTTATGAATAATGCACGTTTATATTTGTGTGTTGGTCTTATACTTATATATCACTACTTTCATAAAAGATAGTTTTCTTTATATATTTTGTTTGATGCAAGTATTATTTTTAGGATTTATGCTCCAAAAAAATTTATAAGTATTAAAATCTGCAGTAACAGGAATGTTCCAGTAAAATACAGGTCTGATATGAGGTGAAAATAGGCTTTGGGGTATTTGACACAGCATGTATCTCAGTATTAGATCAAATATTTAATGAAAATCTCATCAAATCGAAAATTGTCAACCAGTGGGTGCCTTCTAATAAACCAGGTTGAGGAATCACATCAAAACAGCTCATAGAAAATATATAGGCCTGATTGCTAATTAAACAAAATACAATAAATTATACTAATTACTAAAATAGTACAAGTACAAGTACTAAGATAATACAAATTAGTATTAAATAGCTATTCTAATATACAATGAAGATAGTTGACATTCTTTTATTCATATTAGTAGTAAACAAAATAAATCTAATATTCAGTTAAAACTACAAGTTAGTTAAAATAGGATTCTTGTAATTAAGATAAACAAAAAGTTCTCATCATTCTTGCAATTAGAGACTTTGCTAAATATCATAGAATAGAACACATTCAAGCAATCGTAGATCTCAAATTTATTCATTTGTAAGAAAAAATGGTTCTTAAAGTTTACACCTAATTATGTGATCAATAAATAAATTTGAGATTCAAGATAGCTTGAATGTGTTCTAACCTATGATAGCAAAATATCTTATCCTAAGAACGATGAGAACTTTTTATTTATCTAAATTACAATTATCCTATATCAACTTCTAGTATTAACTGAATATTAGATTCTCGTCGTTTTCTTCTAATGCAATGAATAAAACTGAGTTTTATATAAATGTAAATAAGCAATTAATATACATTTATGCATCATATAAAATACAACTCTGTGTATTGTTCGATTCACCTTCGACTCTATAAAAAAACTTGCAGTTTCAGTGTTTATTTTTAAATTCTATAATTAATGCTCTGTTTT